>NC_069501.1:624433940-624558940 GCF_027579735.1 Bombina bombina
AACCCTAACACCCACTAACTTTAACATAATTTAAATTATTCCAAATAAAAATTACAATTACTACCTACATAAGTCCTATTTAAAACTAAATACTTGCCTGTAAAATAAAACCTAAGCTAGCTACAATATAACTAATAGTTACATTGTATTTAGTTTATGTTTTATTTTTATTTCGCAGCTAAGTTTGTATTTATTTTAACTAGGTAGACTAGTTAGTAAATAGTTATTAATTATTTACTAGCTACCTAGTTAAAATAAATACAAATTTACCTCTAAAATAAAACCTAACCTAAGTTACACTAACACCTAACCTTACACTACAATTAAATAAATTACATTAAATAAATACAATTAACTAAATTACAAAAAACAAACAAACACTAAATTACACAAAATAAAAAAGAAATTATCAAATATTTTAACTAATTATACCTAATCTAATAGCCCTATCAAAATAAAAAAGCCCCCAAAAATAAAAAACCCACTAGCCTAAACTAAACTGCCAATAGCCCTTAAAATGACCTTTTTTGGGGCGTTGCCCCAAAGAAATCGGCTCTTTTACTTGTAAAAAAAAATACAAACACCACCCCAACAGTAAAACCCACCACCCACACAACTAAACCCCCCCAAATAAAATCCTATCTAAAAAACCTAAGCTCCCCATTGCCCTGAAAAGGGCATTTGGATGTACATTGCCCTTAAAAGGGCATTTAGCTCTTTTTCAGCCCAAACCCTAATCTAAAAATAAAACCCACCCAATAAACCCTTAAAAAAACTAACACTAACCCCCAAAGATCCACTTACAGTTTTGAAGACCGGACATCCATCCTCAACAAAGCCGGAAGAAGTCTTCATCCAAGCAGCAAGAAGTCCTCAACAAAGTCAGGAGAAGTCTTCATCCAAGCGGAAAGAAGTGGTCCTCCAGGCGGGCAGAAGTCTTCATCCAGACAGCATCTTCTATCCTCATCCTTCTGACGCGGAGCGGCTCCATCTTCAAGACTTCCAACACGGAGCATCCACTTCATATGGTCCCAGCCGTACACTGAAGGTTCCTTTAAATGACGTCAACCAAGATGGGATCCCTTGAATTCCGATTGGCTGATAGAATTCTATCAACAAATTGGAATTAAAGGTGAAATAATCCTATTGGCTGATCCAATCAGCCAATAGGATTGAGCTCACATTCTATTGGCTGATTGGAACTGTCTGGGTCTAGGAGGTGGTGAGTACCCCAGAGAATAACTGTGCAGTTTTCTATAATAAACAACGTTTTTGTGTCCTTCTGTGTGTGTAACCTGAGCTATGGAGGACTCTGAAATGTTAGAAGGTACTCCTTCTGTACTAAATCATACCTGTTTATATTGTGAGGAGGCCGTGTTTTTCCCACCCACTCAATTATGTTCCACATGCCTTAACACTGTTATAAAGTCTAAGAAGGGAGACAAGCCTGCGTAGGATCTTAGTCCCTCTGAGCCATATACCTCTCAGGACTCGGAGTCCCATGATATTACTACCCTTGCTACATTATCCACTCCACATGCAGTTCCCCGTAGCACATCTAATCCTCCATCCGGAGGGGGCCTTCTTCCTGCGGACTTTGCCGCCCAGTTACAAAAGGCGGTGTCTGCGGCCCTCAGTGCATTACCTCGCTCTAACAAATGCAAGAGAAAGGTTAAACATAGCTCCCCTGACCCAGAGTCATCTAAATAATAATTGGATTTAGCTATTATGTCCCAGTTATCAGATGAGGAGTTAACCTCTGTAGCTTCAGAGGGTGAACTTTTTGGGTCTAAGTCCTTAGCGTCTAAGCCTCCTGCTGCGAAGGAACCATCCTTTAGATTTAAAATTGAGCACTTGCGTTTTTTATTAAAGGAGGTTCTGTCTATGTTAGAGGATCAAGAGGCCGGGCTGCCTGAAGAACCTATGATACCTAAATAAGACAGAGTTTACGAAGACAGGAAGTTTCTTTTTGACTTTTCCTGTGCCGGTTAAGATGGCGAACATTATTAAGAACTAATGGGAAAGAATTGGTTCTTCCTTTTCCCCCTAGTCTACTTTTAAAAAGTTGTTCCCGGTGCCCGAACTGTGAACTGGATTTGTGCGGCTATCTCTATGCTTGCTAAATGTACTACTATACCTCTTGAGGATAGTTTTTCATTCAGAGAGTCGATGGATAAGAAAATGGAAACCTTTCTGAGAAAGATGTTTCAACATACTGGATTTTTGTTTCAACCGGCAGCTGCAGTTGCCGAGGTTGCCAGAGTGGCTACCTACTGGTGCGACTCTTTGTCGGAACTCATTGAGGTGTAGTCTCCCCTCGAGGATATTCAAGACAGAATTCAAGCTCTGAGAATTGCTAACTCTTTTATCTGTGATGCGAACATGCAAATTATTCGCCTAAATGCAAAGGCTTCTGGCTTTGCGGTCCTATCCCGCCGGGCGCTCTGGTTGAAGTCTGCGGATATAACTTCTAAGTCCAGACTCCTTTCTCTTTCCTTCAAGGGAAAGATTTTATTTGGTCCAGGCCTGGACTACATTATTTCTACAATTACAGGAGGCAAGGGTGCCTTCCTACCGCAAGATAAGAAGAACAAGTCTAAGGGACGACAATCTTCTAATTTTTGTTCCTTCCGTTCTTACAAATCCCAACGACAACAATCCTCCTCCAAGCCTGAGCAACCCAAGAGTGCATGGAAGCCGGCTCAGTCATGGAATAAATCCAAGCAGAATAGGGGCGACCCCCGATCTGGGATCGGATTGTGTAGGGGGCAGACTGTCTCTTTTTTTCAGACACCTAGTTCAAGGACGTACAGGATCCGTGGGTCCTGGAGATGGTATCGCAGGGATACAAGATAGGCTTCAAATCTCATCTGCCAAGGGGCAGATTCCTTCTCTCGAATCTGTCTACCAGACCAGAAAGGACGGATGTCTTTCTAGGGTGCGTTCGGGATCTATTCTCCTAAGGAGTTGTTGTCCCGGTGCCTATCGAAAAAAGAGATTTGGATTTTATTCAAACCTTATTGTAGTCTCAAAGAAGGAGGGAACTTTCTGCCCAATTCTGGACCTTAAGTGCTTAAACAAATTTCTCAGTGTCCCTTCCTTCAAGATGGAGACTAAAGATCCATCCTTCCTTTAATTCAGGAAAGCCAGTTTATGACCACTATAATTCTGAAGGACGCTTACCTTCATGTTCCAATCCACAGGGAACACTTTCAGTTCCTGAGGTTTGCATTCCTGGACCAGCACTACCAGTTCATTGCCCTTCCGTTTAGCCTAGCTACTGCTCCAGTAATCTTTACGAAGGTTTTGGGGGCTCTTCTAGCTGTTGCCTGAACTCAGTTTATTGCAGTAGTCCCATACTTCGATGATATTATGGTGCAAGCACCATCCTTTCGTCTTGCGGAAGAATTCTCAGTCTTCTTCGATCACATGGATGGAAGATAAACTTGGAAAAGAGTTCTCTTATACCAAGTACCAGGGTGGAATTCCTGGGTACTATAATAGACTCCATATCCGTGAGGATATTTCTAACAGACCAGAGACGTTGCAAGCTAACTTCGGCATGTTTTGCCCTCCGGACCTCCTTGAGTTCCTCTGTGGCTCAGTGTATGGAGGTGATTGGTCTCATGGTGTAAGGATTCCAGTCCTGCTTTTACTTTTTGCCTCAACTCACCTGTACTTAAGGCATCACCCCGCCCCAAACAAGAGCTTAGTTGTTGAGTATTGTTTGCTGAAACCAGTGCTCTGTTTCTTATAAGCTATATACTTATCAAAAGAAGATTTACTTCTACTACTATAACATTTGGGATTACAAATACCAGCTGCAGTTTGGTCTCATAAAGGGACTAATAACAACTAGTCTCATTCATCCTGAAGTTTGCTATTCCAAGAAGTATTAATTTATTTCAACTCCACATCTCTACAGGAATTGCTACTTAATTTCCAACAGGAGGATTCTACCTACTACCGCTACGGTACTTGTATCAAATCTAATTTACCTTGGATGCCTTAAGTAACGGCTAATTACAAATTTCATGTTTTCTCTTGAACTTATCTAAATTGACTTTGTCTCTCAGATATTACTATGTTTTGCAACGTATGTTTCATTTAATTCTATGAACTTTCTTTGATTCATTCTCATACCGGACAGTAACGGACTTTACGTGACGTCACACAGCTTCATTCATGTCAGCGTGCCATACAGCTCCTTACAACTCAGCGTGTCTCACAGCACCTATTACACTCACTGGTCTGTGATCAGATATCCACGCTGCAAGCATTATTCTGTGTGCTGTGTCTCGCAGCAGGTCACGCCCCTGTCAGCAGCTGCAGTCTGTGTGTCTCACATCTCTCATGCTTCAGTGCTTATTACAATGAACACTATCTCTCTCATTTGGGTTTGAGCACAACTAATGTGAAAAGTTGTTATTAATACTAATACTTACTTTCAGTCTCTAAATATTTATATGGTATAACAATAATATATAACCATATGAAGACTTACTGCCTTTCTTATAAAAATCACCCTGAGTAAAACAGTCTATGCTGATATAATAGCCTGTACTTCAGTTGTGAAACAAATATAATTTATTTAGACTCTGCAGTTGTGATTCAAATAACCAAGGAACCTGATATAACAACTAAGCCATAAATAATGGATCCAGCAGAGCTTCCTCAAATTGTTTATAATTTAACACAAAGAGTTGAACAACTTAGTCAAGCCTTTAGAGAGTTACAATTAGACAATGAAACTTTAAGAAAAGTAATAAAAGACACTGTCTCTACTAAACAGAGCCTTCCTGACAATCTGTCAGAACCATTTATTGCACCTCCAGATTTTTTCAATGGAGATAGGAATTTATACCGTCAATTTAAAAATGCTTGTCTGCTTAATTTCACCCTTAAACCTAGAACATACCCAAATGATAGGGTTAAAGTCCTTACAATGATAAGTTATTTAAGAGGTGAACCTCGCATTTGGGCAGACACTCTCTTTGAGACAAATAATACTGTTCTCTCATCTTTTTCATCTTTTTTGGATTTCATGGATGAATTATACTATGATTCTAACCTACAGTATACTGCTGAGAAAAAGATGAGGAACCTAAAACAAGGTATCAAACCTGTTGAATGTTACATAACAGAATTCAAGCAATATTCTATTGACTCTCAATGGAACGCCATTGCTTTAAAAAACCAGTTCAGGCTTGGACTCTCTGACGCAGTAAAAGATGAATTAGCCCGAACTGAGTTACCTGAAACATTGGAAGGCCTTATGAAGCTCAGCAGGCAAATTGATAGGAGATTACGTGAAAGAAGATTTGAACGTCAATACCCTGAAATAGTTTACAAGAAGGATAAGGTTGTAAACCATCCCACTTCTAACAGTCCTCATACTGGTTCAACTGGTGCTGAAGCAATGGATATAAGTTTTATTAGAGGACCTCTAACTCCTGAAGAACGCATCAGAAGGAAGACTAGAGGCCTCTGCATGTATTGTGCATCCTCATCTCATACTTTAAAGGATTGCCCCTCTTTGCCACAGAACAAGAAGAGTAAGTACCATACCAATCTTTCTCTCCAGTCAAAGCATAACAACCCTCTTCATTGTTCTTTACTTCTTTCTCTACAGTGGGCAAATAAGCAATTGACCATTCCAGCCATCTTGGATACAGGAGCACAAGGAAACTACATTGACAGTTCTCTGGTTTCAAAAAATAAAATACCATTGATAAAAAAGTTGTCTCCTATTTTCCTTCGTGTGGTTGATGGCTCTGAGATATCATCAGGGCCGATTACACATCACACCATCCCGCTCTCTGTCACCACATTAAAAACACATCATGAACATCTCACTTTTGATGTAATCACTTCTCCATTATTCCCAATAGTACTTGGGCTAGCTTGGTTACAGCTACACGAACCTGATATTAATTGGAAATCCTTAAATGTTCAATTAAATTCTGATTTCTGTCAACAGACTTGCCATAGAACCTTTTTTCACAGTTTATCCTCCACATCAGAAACTCTGATACCAGAAATGTACAAGCAGTTCTCTGAAGTCTTCAGTAAGAAGGAAGCAGATACCCTTCCCCCACACAGAATCTATGACTGCCCTATTGAACTGAAACCTGGAACCACACCACCTATTGGACATGTATACCCACTTTGTCAACCAGAACTGGATCATCTAAAGACTTACCTAGATGAAAATCTAAAGAAAGGGTTTATCCGTCCTTCGGTTTCTCCTGCTGGTGCAGGAATTTTTTTGTGCGGAACAAAGACCAATCTCTTCGGCCTATCATTGACTTCAGACAATTGAACAAAATAACCATAAAAAACCGATACCCTCTCCCCCCTCATTCCTGAACTCATAGAAAGACTCAGGCATGCTCAGATTTTTACTAAATTAGATTTGAGAGGGGCGTACAATTTAGTGCGTATCCGAGAGGGGGATGAGTGGCTTACCACTTTTAGAACTAGGTATGGGTTGTTTGAATATCTAGTTATGCCCTTCGGCTTAACTAACGCACCCGCAACTTTCCAGTTCTTTATTAATGACATTTTCCATGATCTCCTTGACACATGTGTTGTTGTCTACCTAGATGACATTCTAATCTATTCCACAAATCTAGAAGAACATATCAAACATGTTAGTTGGGTTTTAGCAAGACTCCAAGTCCATCGGCTCTACGCCAAATTGGAAAAATGTATTTTCCACACCAACAAAATAGAGTTCCTGGGTTACTCCATCAGCCCAAATGGGATTCAAATGCAAGATAACAAAGTGGAAGCAGTAAAATCATGGCCCACACCTTCAACATGGAAAGAACTACAAAGGTTTCTTGGCTTCAGTAACTATTACAGAAAGTTCATTCGCAATTTCTCAAAAATTGCGAAACCTCTGACTAAATTAACTAGTGCTAATTGCTCTTTCCAGTGGACTAAAGAACAGGATGATGCGTTCAGCTTCCTGAAGAATTCCTTTTCATCTGCTCCCATTCTGAAATATCTTTATCCAAACCTTCAATATACCCTAGAGGTGGATTCTTCAGATTATGCTCTTGGCACTGTCCTCTCCCAAAGACAGTCTCCTACAGAACCACTACACCCAGTTGGGTTCTATTCAAAAATTATGACTTCAGCAGAGATCAATTATTCCATTGGGGACAAGGAACTTCTAGCCATTAAAAGAGCCTTTGAATTCTGGAGACATCTTCTTGAAGGTACCTCCCTACCTATAGTGATTTACACGGATCACCGGAATTTGGAATATCTACAAAATAACAAAACTTTATCTGGACGTCAAGTGAGATGGAGTCTCTACTTTAGTCGTTTCAATTTTCAAATCATGTACAGGCCGGGATCAAAAAATGGGAAGGCAGATGCACTCTCTCGACGAGATTCAAGACCTGTACAAGAAGACTCTCCTACTAGCATTCTTCCCCCTACTCGCTTCCTTGCTATCCTATCTCAACAGGATAAGGAATACCAATCTGATCTATCTTCAGAAGACCAAACCCTACTAGATAGCCTAAGCCTCCAGAATGGTTTTTACTTTCATGGTTCTAAACTATATATTCCAGAACGTTTCAGACAGAAAATAATCAAAGATCATCATGACCCTCCACTAATTGGTCATCCAGGTATCAAACGTACACATGAGCTCATCTCCAGAAGTTACTGGTGGCCATCGATGAAAACCAGTATAAAGGAATATATACAACATTGTACAACCTGTACAGTATCAAAACCAGAAAGGAGACCTCCCTATGGCTATTTAATTCCTCTGGAAGTACCGGAATCTCCTTGGTCTCATTTGGGAATGGATTTTATAGTTGATTTACCACCTAGTTCTGGACAAACTACCATTTTAGTTGTTACAGGTCATTTTACTAAAATGGCACATTTTATTCCTTATCACAAGTTACCCACTTCCATTGAAACAGCATACTTATTTCTAAACCACATTGTACGATACCACGGGTTACCCTCCATTTTAACTACTGATAGAGGAACCCAATTCACCTCACGCTTCTGTAAAGCACTCACTAAAGCACTCCAAATCGATCAAAGGTTAAGCACAGCCTTCCACCCTCAGACTAACGGCCAAACTGAGAGACTCAATCAGTGGCTTGAGCAATATCTACGTTGCTATTGCTCATATCATCAAAATAAATGGACTTCTTTTCTCTCTATGGCTGAATTTGCCTATAATAATACCATTAACAGCACTACAAATTACTCTCCCTTTTTCGCCAATTATGGTTTTAATCCAAGATTCACTATCCAAACGACCTCTACACATGACTCACCATCTGTTGATGTGTTAACACAAAACATAGCTGAAAATTTCCTACACTTACGTGATAACATCAAACAAGCTCAGGCTTCTCAGAAGAAATTTTATGATTTACGTCGTAGAGCTTCTCCGAAATATTCCATAGGGGACTATGTTTGGTTATCTTCCAAAAACATTAAAATGCACTTACCAAGTAAAAAATTGGCTGGGTTGTTCCTTGGCCCATTCAGAATTCTACACATCATCAATGAAAATGCCGTCCGGCTTGACCTACCTGATTCTTTACCCATCCACCCAACTTTCCATGTATCATTATTGAAACCCTACTTGGGAGATAAGCCTGATGTACCTCTTCTACCCCCTTCTCCTATTCAATTGGGCACTGATGTCTATGAAGTTTATGATCTTTTGGACTCAAGACATTATAATGGAGAATTACAGTATCTGGTCCGATGGAAAGGGTTCGCCCCAGAGGATGACACTTGGGAACCTCATGCACACATTAATGCTCCGAAGCTTATTGCTCGTTTCCATAGACGCTATCCAAGTAGACCTAAATTTCAACCCGTGGTCGGCTTGCTTGAGGGGGGGGATCTGTAAGGATTCCAGTCCTGCTTTTACTTTTTGCCTCAACTCACCTGTACTTAAGGCATCACCCCGCCCCAAACAAGTGCTTAGTTGTTGAGTATTGTTTGCTGAAACCAGTGCTCTGTTTCTTATAAGCTATATACTTATCAAAAGAAGATTTACTTAATCTTTACGAAGGTTTTGGGGGCTCTTCTAGCTGTTGCCTGAACTCAGTTTATTGCAGTAGTCCCATACTTCGACGATATTATGGTGCAAGCACCATCCTTTCGTCTTGCGGAAGAATTCTCAGAGTCCCTTCTCAGTCTTCTTCGATCACATGGATGGAAGATAAACTTGGAAAAGAGTTCTCTTATACCAAGTACCAGGGTGGAATTCCTGGGTACTATAATAGACTCCATATCCGTGAGGATATTTCTAACAGACCAGAGACGTTGCAAGCTAACTTCGGCATGTTTTGCCCTCCGGACCTCCTTGAGTTCCTCTGTGGCTCAGTGTATGGAGGTGATTGGTCTCATGGTGTAAGGATTCCAGTCCTGCTTTTACTTTTTGCCTCAACTCACCTGTACTTAAGGCATCACCCCGCCCCAAACAAGAGCTTAGTTGTTGAGTATTGTTTGCTGAAACCAGTGCTCTGTTTCTTATAAGCTATATACTTATCAAAAGAAGATTTACTTCTACTACTATAACATTTGGGATTACAAATACCAGCTGCAGTTTGGTCTCATAAAGGGACTAATAACAACTAGTCTCATTCATCCTGAAGTTTGCTATTCCAAGAAGTATTAATTTATTTCAACTCCACATCTCTACAGGAATTGCTACTTAATTTCCAACAGGAGGATTCTACCTACTACCGCTACGGTATTTGTATCAAATCTAATTTACCTTGGATGCCTTAAGTAACGGCTAATTACAAATTTCATGTTTTCTCTTGAACTTATCTAAATTGACTTTGTCTCTCAGATATTACTATGTTTTGCAACGTATGTTTCATTTAATTCTATGAACTTTCTTTGATTCATTCTCATACCGGACAGTAACAGACTTTACGTGACGTCACACAGCTTCATTCATGTCAGCGTGCCATACAGCTCCTTACAACTCAGCGTGTCTCACAGCACCTATTACACTCACTGGTCTGTGATCAGATATCCACGCTGCAAGCATTATTCTGTGTGCTGTGTCTCGCAGCAGGTCACGCCCCTGTCAGCAGCTGCAGTCTGTGTGTCTCACATCTCTCATGCTTCAGTGCTTATTACAATGAACACTATCTCTCTCATTTGGGTTTGAGCACAACTAATGTGAAAAGTTGTTATTAATACTAATACTTACTTTCAGTCTCTAAATATTTATATGGTATAACAATAATATATAACCATATGAAGACTTACTGCCTTTCTTATAAAAATCACCCTGAGTAAAACAGTCTATGCTGATATAATAGCCTGTACTTCAGTTGTGAAACAAATATAATTTATTTAGACTCTGCAGTTGTGATTCAAATAACCAAGGAACCTGATACATGGTGTCTTGCATAGACATCAATCCTTATGCCAGGTTCCATCTCAGACCTTTACAACTGTGCATGCTGAGGCAGTGGAACAGCGATCATTCAGATCATCTGTTCCAAGAGACATGCTTCTTAAGACCATCCTGGGATATTATGACTACGGACGCAAGCCTATCCGGAAGGGGAGCTGTTTGGGGTGCCAGGAATGCACATGGGTTGTGGACTCAGGAGGAGTCCTCCATCCCGATCAATATTTTGGAACTATGGGCAATCTTAAAGGCCTTGAAGGCTTGGCCACTTCTGGGTTCATCCCAGTTTATCAGACAATATAACCTTGGTGGCTAACATCAACCATTAGGGAGGAACGAGAAGTTCCTTGGCGATGAAGGAAGTATCTCAGATTCTGGAGTGAGTGGAGGCCCACAGCTGTTCGCTGTCAGCGATCCACATTCTGGGTGTGGACAACTGGGAGGCGGATTTTCTCAGCAGGCAATCCTTCCATCCAGGGGAATGGTCTCTCCATCCCGAGGTGTTTGCAGAGATATGCAGCAAGTGGGGCACACTGGAGATAGATACCAAGCTACCCAGGTGCGGGTCGAGATCGAGGGATCACCAAGTGGATCTAATAGATGCACTAGCAGAGCCCTGGAGGTTCAAACTCATATATCTTTTTCCTCCATTACTGCTTCTTCCTCGAGTGGTGGCCCGCATCAAGCAGGATCGGGTATCAGTAATTCTGATGGCTCCATCATGGCCATGGAGGATGTGGCTCCCGGATCTAGTGGGGATGTCTTAATCTCAAAATCTAGATTCTCTGAGGCTGACTGCGTGGAGATTGAACACTTAGTCTTAGCCAAGAGAGGTTTCTCTGAGAGTGTCATTAAAACTCTTATTCAAGCTCGTAAACCAGTTACTTGGAGTATCTACCACAAGGTGTGGAGGACCTACTTATTCTGGTGTGAAGAGCGTGGTTTTTCCTGGCACAGAGTTAAGGTTGCCAGGATCTTATCTTTTCTCCAGGATGGGCTGGAGAAGGGCCTTTCTGCGATTTCCCTGAGGGGACAGATTTCATCCCTGTCTGTTTTATTGCACAAGAGACTGGCTGAGCTTCCAGACGTGCAGTCCTTTGTTAAGGCTCTGATTAGGATCAGACCTGTGTTTAGATCTGGGGCTCCTCCTTGGAGCCTAAATCTTATTCTTTGGGTTTTGCAACAGGTTCCATTTGAGCCTCTGCATTCTGTTGACATTAAATTGTTATCTTGGAAGGTTCTCTTTTTATTGGCTATTGCCTCTGCATGCAGAGTTTCTGAGATCTCTGTTTTGCAATGTGAGCCCCCTTATCTGATTTTTCATGCACATAAGGCAGTTTTACATACTAAATTAGGTTTTCTTCCTAAGGTTGTGTCAGATCGCAACATCAATCAGGAGATGGTGGTTCCTTCCTTGTGTCCTAATCCTTCTTCATCAAAGGAACGCTTACTTCACAATTTGGATGTGGTTCATGCCTTGAAGTTCTATCTTCAGGCTACTAAGGAGTTTAGACAATCTTACTCCTTGTTTGTTGTCTATTCGGGGAAGAGTAAGGGGCAGAAGGCTACTTCGACTTCCCTATCTTTTTGGTTAAGGAGTGTCATCCACTTAGCTTAGGAGACTGCGGGACATCGTCCTCCTGAGAGGATAACAGCTCATTCCACTAGAGGGAGGGATATTTAAGCCTTTGTCTGGGGTGTCTTTGCCTTCTGTCTTTGGCTGGGGTGTCTTTGGTGGCCAGGAGTAGTATTTCCCAACAGTAAGGAATGAAGCCATAGACTCTCCCTATCCAGAAGGAAAATAATTTATCTGGTAAGCATAAATTATGTTTCTTTCATGTAATTGGCAAGAGTCCATGAGTTAGTGACATATGGAATATACAATCCTACCAGGAGGGGCAAAGTTTCCCAAATCTCAAAATACCTATAGATACACTGCTCACCACACCCACAATTCAGTTTTACAAATTTTGCCTCCCTATGGAGGTGGTGAAGTAAGTTTGTGTTTGATTTTCTTCTGTCATTTCCGGCGTCTTAGTTGACGCCAGGTCTCCTTGCACAAGGTTGCGTCTGCGAGTTGCGTCATTTCCGGATGTTGTTAGCGCCAAAAAATTTCATTTTGCATTGCGCGTCATACTTGGCGCCAAATTATTTATTTATTTAAACCCCACTTCCGATATGCCTCTTGTCTTTTTCTATGCTCAGAGGGCTATGCTGTTTGCATTTTTTTCTCATTCCTGAAACTGCCATATAAGGAAATTGATAATTTTGCTTTATATGTTATTGTTTCTCTTACATTTGCAAGATGTCTCAATCTGATCCTGTCTCAGAAGCCACTGTTGGATCCCTGCTGCCTGATAACAGTTCTACCAAAGATAAGTGTATCTGTTGTAAGTTAGCGGAGATTATGTCTCCAGCTGTAGTATGTAACAGTTGTCATGGTAAGCTTTTACATGCAGAGAATGTATCCATCAGTACTAGTACAATGCCTGTTGTTCCTTCAACATCTAATGTACATGATATCCCTGTGAATATATATTTTAAAGTCTTTGTAAAAATATTCTATGAGGATCAGATCACAGTAAATCCTTACAAGTGCCCCTTAAGGGTTAATGACACTGTTTTAGTAATATCCTTGAAGGGGAGTGTTAAATGCTGTAGGGTTGTGTGATTTGAAAATGGACACTATTTTACACATGATCAGACTTATATTATATATATTTCAGATTGTTTATTGTGATTTGTAGGAAACAATGATGACGAGTGTGAATAAAAGTAAACAGTGCAACAGATAACATGGATGTAAAATCTCCATAACTTAGCACGGAGATATAACATAATCGGCGATAAGTGAGGCGATATAATCACACATAAACTTTAGTAAAGATCGAATATAGCGTCTTTCTATATGTTTGTCTCTTTGTAAATGTTGGAAGATACAAGGTTTATAACTGAAAGTCAAAGTAATTCGTTCTCTGAAATCAAATAATCATTGGTGTTGAAATTCATACAGCCAATCCAATCAGTTCACAGCCGGTTCTCACGCCTACCGTCCAACAGACTCTTATTGGCTGGTAATAGGGCGTTTCACGAGAAAGGAATGGGATTGGTTGGAAAACTTACAACAAGCACTACTTAAGAGGGTGGCACCGGGGCCTCGGCTTGACATATCACATTGAAAAAGGCTGAACACTACAGCCGAAACGCGTTTGTGCTCTTAGTAAGCACACTTTAGGTGCACTATTTGTTGGTTTTAACGCTGTCCCTAGTCCCTGACACCTGAAGCCGAGGGAGCTGCTATCGGCCAGGAAACAGGGGGGCTAGGTGTTCAGTTTTATGTTTGGGTACTTTACCAAGGTGGTCCTTGTTTTAACACGAATTTAATAAAAATTAATAATTTTTAAAAAAATACTACTAATTAGGAATGAGTGCTAGTAAAACCCTTTTCTTTTTTGGTTCCCTTACCAATTTATAATCCCTGTGAATATAAAAGATTTTATTGTTTATGC
Organism: Bombina bombina; assembly: GCF_027579735.1. NCBI lineage: Eukaryota > Metazoa > Chordata > Amphibia > Anura > Bombinatoridae > Bombina > Bombina bombina. The sequence continues at coordinate 624,447,879 of NC_069501.1, forward strand.
GATTCAGAAGGCTTTGTCTGCTATTACGCCTTCTAGTAAACGTAAAAGGTCTTTTAAAACTTCTCATGAATTTGATGAAATTTCAAATGACCGACAACATACTGAATTATCCTCCTCTGATGAGGATCTATCTGATTCAGAAGATTCTACCTCAGATTTTGACACTGAGAAATCTACTTATTTCTTTAAGATGGAGTATATTCGTTCCTTGTTAAAAGAGGTGTTGATTACTTTGGATATTGAGGAAACTAGTCCTCTTGATACTAAAACTAGTAAACGTTTAAATTCTGTTTATAAACCTCTTGTGGTTACTCCAGAGGTTTTTCCAGTTCCTGATGCTATTTCCGATATGATTTCAAAGGAATGGAATAGGCCTGGTACTTCTTTTATACCTTCTTCTAGATTTAAAAAGTTGTATCCTTTGCCAGCAGTCAGATTGGAGTTTTGTAAAAAATCCCAAAAGTTGATGGGGCTATTTCTACTCTTGCCAAATGTACTACTATCCCTATGGAAGATAGTACTTCCTTTAAGGATCCTTTAGATAGGAAACGTGAATCTTATCTAAGGTAGGCTTATTTATATTCTGGCTATCTTCTCAGGCCTGCCATTTCTATGGCTGATGTTGCAGCTGCATCAACTTTCTGGTTGGAAAGCTTAGCGCAACAGGAAACAGATCCTGATTTGTCTAGCATTGTTTGCGTGCTTCAACATGCTAATCATTTTATCTGTGATGTTATTTTTGATATCATCAAAATTGATGTTAAATCTATGTCTTTAGCTATTTTAGCTAGAAATGCTTTGTGACTCAAGTATTGGAATGCTGACATGGTATCTAAGTCTAGATTACTATCTCTTTCTTTCCAAGGTAACAATTTATTTGGTTCTCAGTTGGATTCAATTATTTCAACTGTCACAGGGGAAGGGAGTTTTTTTTACCTCAGTATAAAAGATCTAAGGGTAAATATAAAGCTTCTAATTGTTTTCGTTCTTTTCGACAGAATATGGAACAGAAACCAAATCCTTCCCCCCAAATAATCTGGTTCCAATTGGAAACCTTCTTCAAGTTGGAATAAATCCAAGCCTTTTAAGAAACCAAATCCAGCCCCCAAGTCTGCATGATGGTGTGGCCCTCATTCCAGCTCAGCTGATGGGTGGCAGATTAAAATTTTTCCAAAACAGTTGGGCAGATTCTGTCCAAAATCATTGGATTCCGAGTATTGTCTCTGAAGGGTATTGAATAGGAGTAAGACCTCCTGTGAGAAGATTTTTTCTCTCACGCATTCCAGCAAATCCAGTGAAGGCTCAGGCTTTTCTGTAGTGTGTTTCAGATCTAGAGCTTTCAGGGGTAATCATACCAGTTCCGTTTCAGGAACAGGGTCTGGGGTTTTATTCAAATCTATTCATTGTCCCAAAGAAAGAAAATTCATTCAGGCCAGTTCTGGATCTGAAAATTTTGAATCGTTTTGTAAGAGTGCCAACTTTCAAAATGGTGACTATAAGGACTATTCTGCCTTTTGTTCAGCAAGGTCATATGTCCACAATAGACTTACAGGATGCATATCTTCATATTCTGATTAATCCAGATCACTATCCGTTTCTGAGATTCTCTTTTCTAGACAAGCATTACCAATTTGTCGCTCTTCTATTTGGCCAAGCGACAGCTCCAAGAATTTTTGCAAAGGTTCTCGGTGCCCTACTCTCTGTAATCAGAGAACAGGGTATTGCGGTGTTTCCTTATTTGGACGACATCTTGGTACTAGCTCAGTCTTTACATTCTGCCGAATCTCACACGAATCAACTAGTGTTGTTTCTTCAAAGACATGGTTGGAGGATCAACTTACCAAAAAGTTCCTTGATTCCTCAGACAAGGGTCACCTTTCTTTCATGTAATTGGCAAGAGTCCATGAGCTAGTGACGTATGGGATATACATTCCTACCAGGAGGGGCATATTTTCCCAAACCTGAAAATGCCTATAAATACACCCCTCACCACACCCACAATTCAGTTTTACAAACTTTGCCTCCTATGGAGGTGGTGAAGTAAGTTTGTGCTAAGATTTCTACGTTGATATGTGCTTCTCAGCATTTCGAAGCCCAATTCCTCTCAGAGTACAGCGAATGTCAGAGGGATGTGAAGGGAGTATCACCTATTGAATGCAATGGTTTTCCTCACAGGAGATCTTTTTCATAGGTTCTCTGTTATCGGTCGTAGAGATTCATCTCCTACCTCCCTTTTCAGATCGACGATATACTCTCATATACCATTACCTCTACTGATAACTGTTTCAGTACTGGATTGGCTATCTGCTATATGTGAATGGGTGTCTTTCGGTAAGTATGTTTTTATTACTTAAGACACCTCAGCTATGGTTTGGCACTTTATGCATTAATATAAAGTTCTAAATATATGTATTGTACTTATATTTGCCATGAGTCAGGTTCATGTATTTCCTTTTTTGCAGACTGTCAGTTTCATATTTGGGGAAAATAAACATATTAAGAAATATTTTTCTTACCTGGGGTTTAGTCTTTTTTTCAAATTGACTACATTTTTCTTTGCAAATTGCGGGCAGAATTAGGCCCGCGGGTGCACCAAATGCTAGACTTTATTGCGTCATTCTTGGCGTGAGACTTTTTTGGTGCAAAAGTACGTCCGTTGATGCAAGTTCGTCATTTCCGGCGTCGTAGTTGATGCTGAGTTCCTTACACAAGGTTGCGTCGTTAGTGACGCGAGTGTGTCATTTCCGGACGTTATTAGTGCCCAAAAATTTTCAGTTTGTTGTGCGTCATACCTGGCGCCAAAATGTTTTCATTATTTTATCACCCCATTGCTATTTGCCTCTTGCCTTTTTCTATGTCAGAGGGCTATGCTATTTGCATTTTTTTCCCCATTCCTGAAACTTTCATATAAGGAAATTGATAATTTTGCTTTATATGTTGTGTTTTATTTTACATTTTGCAAGATGTCACAATCTGATCCTGTCTCAGAAGTATCTGTTGGAACTTTGCTGCCTGATATCGGTTCTACCAAAGCTAAGTGCATTTTATTTCAGATTGTCATTTGTAAATAGTTGTCATGATAAACTTTTACATGCAGATAATGTGTCCATCAGTAATAGTACATTGACTGTTGCTGTTCCTTCAACTTTTAATTTACATGTTATACCTATGAATTTTAAGAATTTGTTACTGATTCTATTCAGAAGGCTTTGTCTGCTATTCCGCCTTCCAATTAATATAAAGGTCTTTTAAAACTTCTCATAAGGTTAATTAAATTTCAAATGACCGACATCATAATGAATTATCCTCCTCTGATGAGGATCTATCTGATTCAGAAGATCCTTCATCAGATATTGACACTAACAAATCTACTTATTTATTTAAAATGAAGTATTTTCATTCTTTGTTTAAAGAAGTGTTAATTACTTTGGATATTAAGGAAACTAGTCCTCTTGATATTAGAACTAGTAAATTCTGTTTTTCAAAACCTCCTGTGGTTACTCCAGAGTTTTTTTTCCTATTCCTGATGCTATTTCTGATATGATTTCTAAGGAATGGAATAAGCCGGGTACTTCTTTTATTCCTTTTTCAAGGTTTAAAAAATTGTATCCTTTACCAGCAATTTTTATAGAGTTTTTGGGAAAAGATCCCCAAAGTTCATGGGGCTATTTCTACTCTTGCTGTACGTACCTCTATTCCTATGGAGGATTGTACTTAAGTTCCTTTTAGATAGGAAACTTGAATCTTATCTAAGGAAAGCTTATTTATATTCAGGTCATCTTCTCAGGCCTGCAATTTCTTTGGCGGATGTTGCAGCTGCATCAAAATTTTTGTTGGAGAATTTAGCGCAACAAGAATTGGATTCTGATTTATCTAGCATTGTTCGCTTACTGCAACATGCTAAATCATTTCTGTTGCCATTTTTTTATATCATCAAGATTGATGTTAGACCTATGTCTTTAGCTATTTTTAGCTAGAAGAGCTTTGTGGCTTAAATCTTGGAATGCTAATATGACTTCTAAGTCTAGATTGCTATCTCTAAGGGTAAATCTAAAGCTTCTAACCGTTTTCGTTCTTTTTGTCAAATAAGGAACAAAAACCTAATCCTTCCCTCAAGGAATCTGTTTCCAATTGGAAATTTTCATCAAATTGGAATAAATCCAAGCCATTTAAGAAACCAAAGCCAGCCCCTAAGTCCGCATGAAGGTGCGGCTCTCATTCCAGCTCAGCTGGTAAGGGGCAGATTAAGTTTTTTTTCAAGGATGTTTGGATAAATTCTGTCCAAAATCAATGGTTTCAGAGTATTGTCTCTCAGAGGTATCGAATGGGATTCTGAGTAAGACCTCTTGTGAGAAGATTTTTTTCTCTCATGCATCCCAGCAAATCCAGTAAATGCTCAGGCTTTCCTGAAGTGTGTTTCAGACCTGGAGTTTCAAGGGTAATCATGCCATTTCTTTTTTAGGAACAGGGTCTGGGGTTTTATTCAAATCTATTCATTGTCCCAAAGAAGGAAAATTCATTCAGACCAGTTCTGGATCTGAAAATTTTGAATCGTTATGTAAGAGTACCAACTTTCAAATGGTGACTTTAAGGAATATTCTGCCTTTTGTTCAGCAAGGACATTTTATGTCTACAATAGACTTGCAGGATGTATACCCATTACCAATTTGTTGCTCTTCCATTTGGCCTAGCAACCGCTCAAAGAATCTTTTCAAAGGTTCTAGGTGTCCTACTCTCTGTAATCTGAGAGCTGGGTATTGCGTGTGTTTCCTTATTTGGACGATATCTTGGTACTCGCTCAGTCTTTACGTTCTGCAGAATCTCACACGAATCAACTAGTGTTGTTTCTTCTCAAACATGGTTAGAGGATCAATTAATTTTTTCCAGATAGATTTAATGTCCATGACTCTGTCTCTAACAGATAAGAGACGTATAAATTGGTTGCAGCCTGTCGGAACCTTCACTCTCAGTCATTCCATTCAGTGGCTATGTGCATGGAAGTTTTAGGTCTCTTGACTGAAGCATCGGACGCGATTCCCTTTGCTCGTTTTCACATGAGACCTCCCCAGCTTTGTATGCTGAACCAATGGTGCAGGGATTATACAAAGATATCACAATTAATATCCTTAAATCCCAATGTTCGATACTCTCTGACTTGGTGGTTAAATCACCAGCGTTTAGTTCAAGGGGCCTCTTTTGTTCGTCCAACCTGGACTGTGATCACAACAGATGCAAGTCTTCAGGTTGGGGAGCTGTTTGGAGATCTCTGACAGCACAAGGGGTTTGGAAATCTCAAGAGGCGAGATTACCAATCAATATTTTGGAACTCCGTGCAGTTTTCAGAGTTCTTCAGTTCTGGCCTCTGTTGAAGAGAGAACCGTTCATTTGTTTTCAGACAGACAATATCACAACAGTGGCATATGTCAATCATCAGGGTGGGACTCTCAGTCCCCAAGCTATGAAAGAAGCATCTTGGATACTTGCTTGGGCAGAATCCAGCTCCTGTCTAATTTCTGCGGTTCATATCCCAGGTGTAGACAATTGGGAGGCGGATTATCTCAGCCGTCAGACTTTACATCCGGGGGAGTGATCTCTCCATCCAGATGTGTTTTCTCAGCTTGTTCAGATGTGGAGTCTTCCAGAGATAGATCTGATGGCCTCTCATCTAAACAAGAGACTTCCCAGATACCTGACCAGGTCCAGGGATTTTCAGGCAGAAGCAGTGGATGCATTGACACTTCCTTGGTGTTATCAACCTGCTTATATTTTCCCGCCTCTAGTTCTCCTTCCAAGAGTGATCTCCAAAATCATCATGGAACAATTGTTTGAATTGCTGGTGGCTCCAGCATGGCCTCACAGGTTTTGGTATGCGGATCTTGTTCGGATGTCTGTCCAGTTGCCAACCTTGGCCACTTCCATTAAGACTGGACTTACTGTCTCAAGGTCTGTTTTTCCATCAGAATCTCAAATCATTAAATTTGAAGGTGTGGAAATTGAACGCCTAGTGCTAAGTCATAGAGGTTCCTCTGACTCAGTGATTATTACTATGTTACAAGCTTGTAAATCTGTCTCTAGAAAGATTTATTATCAAGTTTGGAAGACTTGTGTTTCATGGTGCTCTTCTCATAAATTTTCTTGGCATTCTTTTAGAATTCCTAGAATTTTACAGTTTCTTCAGGATGGTATAGATAAGATTTTGTCTGCAAGTTCCTTGAAGGGACAAATCTCTGTTCTTTCTGTTTTGTTTCACAGAAAGATTGCTAAACTTCTTGATATTCATTGTTTTGTACAGGCATTGGTTCATATCAAGCCTGTCATTAAAATGAATCTCTCCTCCTTGGAGTTTTAATTTGGTTTTGAAGGCTTTTCAGGCTCTTCAGTGGCTATGTGCATGGAAGTTTTAGGTCTCACGACTGCAGCATCAGAAGCAAACCCCTCTGCTCATTTTCATATGAGACCTCTCCAGCTTTGGATGCTGAAACAATGGTGCAGGGATTATACAAATATATCACAGTTAATATCCTTAAATCCCAATGTTCGACTCTCTCTGACTTGGTGGTTAGACCACCATCGTATAGTTCAACCTAGACTGTAATCTCAACAGATGCAAGTCTTTCAGGTTGGGGAGCTGTCTGGGGATCTCTGACAGCACAAGAGGTTTGGAAACCTCAAGAGGCGAGGTTACCAATCAATATTTTAGAACTCCGTGCTATTTTTAGGGCTCTTCAGGTTTGGCCTCTGTTGAAGAGAGAACCATTCATTTGTTTTCAAACAGACAATATCACAACTGTGGCATATGTCAATCATCAGGGTGGGACTCACAGTCCCCTAGCTATGAAAGAAGTATCTTGGATACTTTCTTGGGCGGAATCCATCTCTTTTCTAATTTCTGCGGTACATATCCCAGGTGTAGACAATTGGGAAGCGGTTTATCTCAGCCGTCAGACTTTACATCCGGGGGATAGGTCTCTCCATCCAGATGTATTTTTTCAGATTGTTCAGATGTGGGGTCTTACAGAAATAGATCTGATGGCTTCCCATCTAAACAAGAAACTTCCCAGGTACTTGTCCAGGTCTAGGGATCCTCAGGCGGACTCAGTGGATGTGTTAGCAGTTCCTTGGTTTTACCAACCTGCTTATATATTCCCGCCTCTAGTTCTTCTTATAAGAGTGATAACCAAGATCATCACGGAACAATCGTTTGTGTTTCTGGTAGTACCAGCATGGCCTCACAGGTTCTGGTATGCAGATCTTGTCCGGATGTCCAGTTGCTAACCTTGGCCACTTCCTTTAAGGCCAGATCTTCTGTCTCAAGGACCGTTTTTCCATCAGGATCTCAAATCATTAAATTTGAAGGTATGGGAATTGAACGCTTAGTGCTTAGTCATAGAGGTTTCTCTGACTCAGTGAATAATACTATATTACAGGCTCATAAATCTGTTTCTAGGAAGATTTATATTTCATGGTGTTCTTCTCATAAATTCCCCTGGCATTCTTTTAGAATTCCTAGAATTTTACAGTTCCTTCAGGATGGTTTGGATAAAGATTTGTCTGCAAGTTCCTTGAAGGGACAAATCTCTGTTTTTATTTCACAGAAAGATTGCTAAGTTTCCTGATATTCACTGTTTTGTGCAGACTTTGGTCCGTATCAAGCCTGTCATTAAATCAATCTCTCCTCCTTAGAGTCATAATTTGGTTTTGAAGCCTTTACAGGCTCCTCCCTTTGAGCCTATGCATTCTTTGAATATTAAACTACTTTCTTGGAAAGTGTTGTTCCTTTTGGCTATCTCTTCTGCTAGAAGAGTTTCCCAGTTATCTGCTCTTTCTTGTGAGTCTCCTTTTCAGGATAAGGCAGTTTTGCGGACTTCATTTAAATTTGTACCTAAAGTTGTGAATTCAACAACATTAATAGGGAAATTGTTGTTCCCTCTTTGTGTTCTAATCCTAAGAATTCTTTGGAGAGATCCTTACATTCTCTGGATGTTGTAAGAGCTTTGAAATATTATGTTGAAGCTACTAAAGATTTCAGGAAGACTTCTAGTCTATTTGTTGTCTTTTCTGGTCCTAGGAAAGGTCAGAAAGTTTCTGCCATTTCCTTGGCATCCTGGTTAAAGCTTTTGATTCATCAGGCTTATTTGGAGTTGGGTCAGGTCCCGCCTCAGAGAATCATAGCTCATTCTACTAGATCAGTTTCCACTTTGTTGGCTTTTAAGAATGAAGCTTCAGTTGATCAGATTTGCAAAGCAGCAACTTGGTCTTCTTTGCATACATTTACTAAATTCTACTGTTTTCATGTATTTACCTCTTCGGAAGCAGTTTTTGGTGGAAAGGTTCTTCAGGCAGCTGTTTTAGTTTGATTCCTCTACTTATGTTTTAAGTTTTTTCTTTTCAATTATGAGGAAAACTTATTTTTTTGGATGTGGATTTAATTTTTGGCTGTTTTTATTTTTATCCCTCCCTCTCTAGTGACTCTTCTGCGGAGTTCCACATCTTGGGTATTAATATCCCATATGTCACTAGCTCATGGACTCTTGCCAATTATATGAAAGAAAACCTAATTTATGTAAGAACTTACCTGATAAATTAATTTCTTTCATATTAGCAAGAGTCCATGAGACCAACCCTTTTTATAGTGGTTATGTTTTTTGTACAAAACACAATTATATTTCCAGTTCCTTTTTTTGATGTTTTTTACTCCTTTTTCTATCACCCCACTACTTGGCTATCCGTTAAACTGAATTGTGGGTGTGGTGAGGGGTGTATTTATAGGCATTTTGAGGTTTGGGAAACTTTGCCCCTCCTGGTAGGATTGTATATCCCATACGTCACTAGCTCATGGACTCTTGCCAATATGAAATAAATTAATTTATCAGGTACGTTCTTACATAAATTATGTTTTTTTCTTCCGAAATTTTCAATTTTCCAGAATAGACTTCATATGTACCAAAAAGAAACTCAAATTATGAAATCTGACCTTTTGAGGAGGGTATAACATTTGTCATCATACCATTTTTAAGTCCTCAAAACAGGATGATAAGTGTCCCTTAAATGTATAGGCTCTGAGCTTTTTGCTGGTTTCCTTATTAACCCCTTAACGACTGAGGACGTGCAGGGTACGTCCTCAGAAAAAAGGCAGTTAACGCCTGAGAACGTACCCTGCACGTCCTCAGTGTGGAAAGCAGCTGGAAGCGATCCTGCTCGCTTCCAGATGCTTTCAGGTTATTGCAGTGATGCCTCGATATGGAGGCATCCTGCAATAACCTTTTTAAGTCATCCGGTGCAGAGAGAGCCACTCTGTGGCCCTCTCTGCACCGGAGATCGGTGGCTCCCTGCGTTGGTGGGTGGGAGCCGGACCGGGAGGCGGGTGGCGGCCATCGATGGCCCTGTTGATGTGAAGGGGGGCGGGATCGTGGGCGGGGGTGGCTGGGGGCGCGCACGGGCGCACGCACGTGCACGGGAGGGTGGGGGCGGGCGCCTGCACGGGGAGGGAGCGGGTGGGAACCGCTACACTACAGAAAATGTGGAAATAAAAAATATAAAAAAAATGTCAAAATAAAAAAAAAAAACGATCAGCAAGGTGGTGGGGGTTTGTCTGTGTGTGTGTGTGGGGGGGGGGGGGGGGGGAAGCTACACTACAGAAAAAAAAAACCAAACAAAAAAAAAGCACTTTTTATTGTAAACTGGGTACTGGCAGACAGCTGCCAGTACCCAAGATGGCCCCCAATAAGGCAGAGGGGAGGGTTAGAGAGCGGTTTTGGGGGGGATCAGGGAGGTTGGGGGCTAAGGGGGGGATCCTACACAGTAGCATATGTAAATATGCTAAAAAAAAATTCATTTTTTTTTTAAAACCCTTTTATTTTAGTACTGGCAGACTTTCTGCCAGTACTTAAGATGGCGGGGACAATTGTGGGGTGGGGGAGGGAAGGGAGCTGTTTGGGAGGGATCAGGGGGTGGGATGTGTCAGATGGGAGGCTGATCTCTACACTAAAGCTAAAATTAACCCTGCAAGCTCACTACAAACTCCCTAATTAACCCTTTCACTGCTAGCCATAATACACGTGTGAGGCGCAACAGGATTTAGTGGCCTTCTAATTACCAGAAAGCAACGCCAAAGTCATATATGTCTGCTATTTCTGAACAAAGGGGATCCCAGACAAGCATTTACAACCATTTGTGCCATAATTGCACAAGCTGTTTGTAAATGATTTCAGTGAGAAACCTAAAATTGTGAAAAATTTTACGTTTTTTTTTAATTTGATCGCATTTGGCGGTGAAATGGTGGCATGAAATATACCAAAATGTGCCTAGATCAATACTTGGGATTGTCTACTACACTACACTAAAGCTAAAATTAACCCTACAAGCTCCCTAAAAGCTCCCTAATTAACCCCTTAACTGCTGGGCATGATACACTTGTGGTGCGCAGTGGCATTTAGCGGCCTTCTAATTACCAAAAAGCAACGCCAAAGCCATATATGTGTGCTATTTCTGAACAAAGGGGATCCCAGAGAAGAATTTACAACCATTTATGCCATAATTGCACAAGCTGTTTGTAAATAATTTCAGTGAGAAATCGAAAGTTTGTGAAAAAATTTGTGAAAAAGTGAACGATTTTTTGTATTTGATCGCATTTGGCGGTGAAATGGTGGCATGAAATATACCAAAATTGGCCTAGATCAATACTTTGGGATGTCTACTAAAAAAAAATATATACATGTCAAGGGATATTCAGGGATTCCTGAAAGATATCAGTGTTCTAATGTAACTAGCGCTAATTTTGGAAAAAAAATGGTTTGGAAATAGCAAAGTGCTACTTGTATTTATGGCCCTATAACTTACAAAAAAGCAAAGAACATGTAAACATTGGGTATTTCTAAACTCAGGACAAAATTTAGAAACTATTTAGCATGGGTGTTTTTTGGTGGTTTTAGATATGTAACAGATTTTGGGGGTCAAAGTTAGAAAAAGTGTGTTTTTTTCCATTTTTCCTCAGATTTTATCATTTTTTTTATAGTAAATTATAAGATATGATGAAAATAATGGTATCTTTAGAAAGTCCATTTAATGGCGAGAAAAACGGTATATAATATGTGTGGGTACAGTAAATGAGTAAGAAGAAAATTACAGCTAAACACAAACACCGCAAAAATGTAAAAATAGCCTTGGTCCCAAACGGACAGAAAATGGAAAAGTGCTGTGGTCATTAAGGGGTTAAACACTTTGGGCCAGATTACAAGTGGAGTGCTAAGTATCGCTTTCATGAAAGCGATATTTGAGCTTCACTGTGTAATACAAGCGCATGCTACTGTGCTCTAGTATTACAAGTTTTCAGCGAGCCCGCTTCCATGGGAACCTAACTGCAGCAAAGGGGGTAAAAAGCACAGCGATGGCAGCAAACTTAAATATTTATGTAGATGCTGATATACATATATATTTATGTGTTAATATGTGTATATACACATAAATATATATGTATATAAGCATGTACATATGTATATTTACTGGTAACACACAGTTCCCATAGACCGCAATTTAAAGGCACTTTTCAGTGCCATTTTTGTTCTAACACCAGGTCAACTTTATAGAACTACTAGGCGATAAGCCTGCCCAAAGGGCAGTCTATGTTTAAAAAATACAAACCCCCAAGCTAAAGTTACAAAAAATAAAACAAGTAAAAGTACAGAAAAGAATAAACAAATCTATCCAAAATAAAAAATTTAAACCTAAACTAATACCCCTATAAAAATCCTTCCCCAAATAAAAACACCCTCTAATCTATTACTAAACTACCAATAGCCCTTCAAAGGGCCTTTTGTAGGGCATTGCCCTACGTTAAACAGCTCTTTTATCTCTAAAAAATACTAAGTACCCCCTAACAGTAAAACCCCCACCCACCAAACCCTCCAAAATAAAAAAAAATAACACTAAAAAAAACTAAACTGCCCATTGCCCCTAAAGGGGGCATTTGTATGGGCATTGCCCATAAAAGGGAATTCAGCTCTTTTACTGCCCTTAAAAGGGTAATCAGCTCTTTTTCAAGCCCCAAAAATAATAAAGAAGCTTAAACCTAAGCCCCAAATAGGTACTCACTGTTCCTGAAGTCCGGCGGAGAAGGTCTTCTTGCAGACGGATCCATCATCTTCTATCTTTATCCGGAGTGAAGGCGGAGGTGCAGAGCTGTATTCCCGATGTCTGGATTCTCAGCACCGGTCCTCAATGGCGGCGGCCCTCAGCAGCATGGAGGCTCCTCTTCATCCGATGTCTGTCGTAGACTGAAGATTGAATGCAAGGTACCGCAATCAATTTTGGGTACCTTGCATTCCTATTGGCTGAAATTTTGAAATCAGCCAATAGTATTCAAGCTACTGAAATCCCAGGGGCTGTTCAAATCAGCCAATAAGAATTCAGTAGCTCTCATCCTATTGGCTGATTTCAAAATGTCAGTCAATAGGAATGTAAGGTACAGCAATGAATATGGGGTACCTTTAAGTCAGTCGTCAGTGTGCAATGGACGATTGCATGAAGAGGAGCCTACACGCCGCCAAGGCCTGTCACCGCCATTGAGGACTACCGCTGAGGATCCAGGTATCGGGAACACAGCTCCGCACCTCCGCTCTGCGCTGCCTTTGTTTTTTCATTTTTGGGGTGTTTTTTTTTTTTTTAGATTAGTTTTTTTTTGGGCTTGACAAAGAGCTGATTGCCCCTTTTAAGGGCATTAAAAGAGCTAAATGCCCTTTTTGGGGGAATGCCCATACAAATGTCCCTTTAGGGGCAATGGGTAGTTTATTTATTTATTTTTTGGGGGGATTTACTGTAAAGGGGGACTTAGTATTTTTTAGAGGTAAAAGAGCTATTTAACTTAGGGCAACACCCTACAAAAGGCCCTTTTTAGGGCTATTGGTAGTTTAGATTAGGGGGTGTTTTTATTTTAAGGGGGCTTTTTTATTTTCATAGGGATTAGGTATGATTTTTTTTTATTTATGATAATTTTGTTTATTTTTTTCTGTAATGTTAGACTTTTTTTGTTGTAAGTTAATGTCAGTTTTTTTAATTTTAATTGTAATTTAGTAGTAATTGGGGTTAATATAGGGGGTGTTAGATTAGGGGGCTTAGTAATTAAATTAGGTGTTTGCGTTGTGGGGGGGTTGGCGGTATAGGGGTATAGAGTTATTGCGGTGTGGCGGTTTAGGGGTTAATAGGTTAATTAGGGTTATTGCGATGTGGGGGTTTGTTGGTTTAGGGGTTAATAGGTTAATTGGGTTTATTGCAATGTGATGGGTTGGCAGTTAAGGGGTTAAAATTTTAATTATGTTATTTTCAGATTAGGGTTGAATTACTTTATTATTTTGCAATGTGGGGGTTTGCGGTTTAAGCATTTGTTAATACTTTGTGCAGGAGGATAGTTTTTTTGTAATACTTCGTGCGGGCGGTTAGGTGTTTTTTATTTCTTTTTTGCGGGCGGTTACGTCTTTTTTTTTCAATACTGTATATCGTGCGGGCGGTTGCATGTTTTTTTTTTGTTTTTTTTTTTAAGTCTTCAGGTTTGCCAATGCTGCATCCAAGTGGATTCCGAAAATGGCAGGGTGGATTCTTTCACCAGGTGAATTATTTTGGCTGCGCACAAAGCCAACATTCTTTTGAGGATGCGTGCACAACTGGTGACGCCGACAGACGTGTTACAAACGCAATTATAGTATAGATGATTGGACCCATGATATTATCTCTGCCATATCGGCTCAGCTTTTGCAAGCAATACAGAATTTGGAACAAGATGTACAGAATCTGCTGACCAACTATGGGATCCTTTACTCACATATCAGACAACATGGCGCCCTATCCAGACTATAGACATGCCTGAGGGAATGACTATTGTAATGCTCGTGGGATACTTCTCTATCAGACCAATCTCGGCCAGTAGTCTTGTTATCCTGGAGTTGAGCCAGGAATAATAGGGAATATCCCAGAGCAGAGAAAGTTAGTGAAATGAGGAAGGCGGCACTCACCACAGGCAGGACAGTCCCCAGCGGCAACAGCAGAGCAGTCCAAGGATGAACCACTAGAATGGTCAGGCAGGCAGGGTTTGGCAACAGTAAAGCAGTCCAATTATAAACCACTAGAATGGTCAGGCAGGCAGGGTTTGGCAACAGTAAAGCAGTCAAGCAGGTAGAGTAGAGAGGGTTAAGGCAGGTAGAGTAGTCAAACAGGAAGGTTCAGCAAAAGTAATTAATCCAACAGTTAAGGGTTAAGGCAGGTAGAGTAGTCAGACAGGCAGGTTCAGCAACAGTAATCAATCCAGCAGTTTAAGGGTTAAGGCAGGTAGAGTAGTCAGACAGGCAGGTTCAGCAACAGTAATCAATCCAGCAGTTTAAAGGTTAAGGCAGGAGAGTAGTCAGGCAGGCAGGTTCAGTAATGGTATTTAGGCACTTAGAAAGAACGATCTGTCACACCCAGGAGTACACAAAGTAACACCTATACTTGGGCAGTGACAGATCATTTGTGGCAAGTTTAAATAGGCGCAGGATTCGCGCCACTGAGGTCTGACCGGCATCAGGAGGGTGCGCGATGACGTCAGCGCTGCACGCATCTGAGCCGACACTGCCCCTGGCAACGAGCAGGGAAGGAGAAACCGCGCCCCTAGCAATGGCTAGAGCGGTGCTGCATGACATAGCCCTCCTCTCAAGGGTTCCCTCTCAAGGGTTCCGGCCTCAAAGGATGAGCAGCATGGAATCTGGAGACCACAGATGGAGCATGCACATCATGGGCAGGAACCCAGGAATGATCTGCCACGGAGTAACCCTTCCAATAAATCAGATACTACAGTTGTCAACGCCTGTATATGGAGTCCAGGATCTTAGCTACCTCATATTCGGGGTCACCACAGACCAGGTGCGGAGGAGGAGGAGCTCGGAGTTGGGTATATCTATTCTTGATGTAAGGTTTTAGTAGTGAGATGTGGAAGACTGGATGTATGTGTAGGGTTTTTGGCAAGGCCACTTTGTAGGCTTTGTAAGGACCGATAAACCTAGGCCCCAATTTGTGACAGGGTTGACGTAGACGAATATGTCGAGTAGAGATCCAAACACGTTCACCCACTGGAATGGCACGTACAGAAGCCCTATAACAATCAGTTCAGTGACTTGTCGGTCTGTGGAAGGGACCCCAGTGGACTGAGCTGAAAGAGGGAAGACACAAGGTTGATACCCTGCTGCGGCTTGAAATGGAGAACATCAAAGAGAAGAGTGTCAATGAGTGTTTCCTGCCAGCTTAGCTAGGGGTAGCAACTCAGACCAGTTGGTATGGCGAGCGTTGACGAAGGCTCTAAGGTAGGCTTCAAGATCCTGGTTTGCTCTCTCAGTTAGTCCATTGGTCTGAGAATGGTAGCCAGACGACAAGGAAACAGTGGTTCCAATCAACTTACAAAAGGTTCTCCAGAAGGCAGAGATGAACTGTGGACCTCTGTCGGAAACAATATTCATAGGAATGCCATGAAGTTGTACCACATGCAAGAGAAAAAGGGATGATAATTCTTGCGCAGAAGGCAGTTTGGTTAGGGTTACAAAGTGAGACAGTCTGGAAAAGCGGACCACCACAACCCAGATAACTGTATGGTGGTCGGAAGAAGGAAGGTCCACAATGAAGTCCATTGTTGTGTGTCCATGGTTGTGAATGGACAATGATTGGAGCAAGCCAGGATGAAAAGATTGAGGAGTCTTGTTGGCAGCACAAATTGTGCAGGCTTTCACATAATCCTGAGCATCAGACTTCATTGTAGGCCACCAAACATGTTGCTAGCACAGGGATACGCAGGTTCAGGAGTACAAAGAGGATATCGGAGGCCATGGGGGCACCAGGAGGTTTACTAGACTGAGCATGTTGCAATCTTTGCAGAAGGGTGGTATTGAGTTGAGCAACCACACAGGAAGGGGGTATGATGTGTTCAATAGGAGCTTCTGAGGAATTACTTGAGTGAGAGAACTGACGGGAAAGGGCATATGCCTTCTTGTTCTTGGTCCCAGGAAGATAAGAGACCACAAAGTTAAAACAGGAAAAGAACAAGGCCCTCCTGGCCTGTCAAGGATTGAGTCGATGAGCAGTCTCTAGGTAAGTCAGATTCTTGTGGTCGCTAAGAATCTGAATAGGATTGGTGGTGCCCTATAACCAATGACGCCATTCAGTCAAGGCCATCTTAAGAGTTCACAATTACCCACATCGTAGTTCCTCTCAGCAGGAGCAAAGTGTTTAGAGAAAAAGACTACAGGGTGTGACTTGGAAGTCAAAGGGTCCCTTTGGGTAAGAACAGCTACAGCCCCTATCTCGGAGGCATCAACCTCTAAAGTGAACTGTAGGTCAGGATCAGGATGGAGGAGCACAGGAGCTGAACAGAAAGCCTTTTTCAGACAAGAGAAGGCATTTATGGCCTCAGGGGACCGATGTTTACAGTCTTTGTTCCGTTTTGTCAATTCAGTGAGAGGAGAGGCTGTTTGAGAAAAGTTCTTTATAAACTTGCGGTAATAATTGGAGAATTCCAAGAACCTCTGCAATTCCTTTAAAGAGCTAGGTTGAGGCAATTCGAGTACTGCGGTAAGTTTAGCAGGATCCATGGCGAAACCCTCCCTCGAGATGACATAACCAAGGAATTGGATCTGAACTTGATCAAACTCACACTTTTCTAGCTTGGCTACCAAAGAATTGTCTCTGAGACGAAGTATCTGTCTCACGTGCCTATGATGCTCCTCTAAAGTGGAAGAAAAAACAAGGATATCATCCAGATAAACGATGACAGTGCGGTTGAGGAGGTCACGGAAGACATTGTTGACAAATGCCTGGAAGACTGCAGGGGCGATACACAGCCCAAAGGGCATTACAAGGTATTCGTAATGACCAGATCTTGTGTTAAAGGTGGTCTTCCATTTGTGGCCTGGATAGATGTGAATCAGATTGTATGCCCCACTTAAGTCCAATTTAGTGAAAAAGCGAGCATCCTGGAGTGAGTCGTACAGTTCAGTAATCAATGGTATGGGATAGCGATTCTTGATGGTTATGTTGTTTGGTTTTTTTTGTTTTTTTTTAAATATTTTTATTGTCAATAGGCAAACAAATATAATTACCAACATAAAAGTTCATGACAGTCCACTTACGTGGTTGTGCAGTTAAAATAAAAAAGGAAAACACTAATCAAAGTCAATAGTTGGTTAAGCGTCCGGAGGATTTTACCCCTCACTCGGGGTAAACACTAGTTACATTGCCTATTGAACAGTTTTGTATAATTTTTCAATTTTCATAACAATTTTTAAACATTTGGAAACTAAAGCACCCTATGGCTGCTCGTGGGCCCTAGGGTGAGGCATTAAAAATAAGAAAAGTATCAAAAACCTTAAACAAATCTTGCTATATATTGCTGTAATTTACACTTCCAACTGTAAGGATAGTTAGTGAATTAGATAAAAGGCATCATTAAACTTATGATAGATGATTCACACATCTCCCACTCCCCCTCAACGTTCCAAGACATTCGATCAGATGTTCCAGTCACCTCGTAGGTTCGCTTCTAACATATAAATGTTATTTTTAAAGGGGTAAAGTATTTGCCTCTGGGTTGGGAGATCTAAAGATTTTTAAAAAGTATCTATTTCACAATAAAACGGGTTACTCGTACACTAACATCAAATAGAGTATCACATGATGGTTATGTTGTTTAAGGCCCTGTAGTCAATGCAGGGTCTGAGCCCACCATCCTTCTTACTGACAAAAAAGAAGCCAGCCCCAGCAGGAGAGGGGGAAGGGTGAATGAAACCTTTAGCAAGGTTCTCTTGGATATACTCCTCCATGGATTTGGTTTCAGCCTTCAAGAGTGGATAAGTCCTCCCTTTATGAAGTGGGGCTCCGGGAAAGAGATCGATCTTGCAATAATAAGGACGGTGGGGTGGAAGCACGTCAGCTGTTTTTTTCTCAAACACATCCACAAAGTCTGTGTATTCTGAAGGAAGGTTTGAAGGAGTCTGTATACTGGCTATGGGAATACGGGGAAGAGGAATGACTTTAGTAAGGCAGGAGTGGAAACAGGAGGTACCCCAGGAAGCCAGTTGTCCCTCAGCCCAGTCGAACTGTGGATTGTGTACCTGAAGCCAAGGAAGACCAAGGATGATAGGCTGTGCTGGGGATTGAATGACCTCAAACTGCAGCTGTTCAGTGTGGAGGACTCCCACAGTCAGGGTCAGGGGTGCTGACTCAAAATGGATCACGCCCAAACCAAGGGGGTGCCATCCAGGGTAGTTATTTTGAGACAATGTCTTTTCTGCAGAAGAGGTAATGTCAGGTTAGGAAATGTCCAGAAGAAGACCCAAATTCTAGGGCGAACTTAATCAACACCCTTGCACTCTGAGTTTAATCCAGGACGTGACCCCACGACAACCTCCAAAAAACAATTTACTCACAATATGGAGCAGGGTTAGCCTGTGCCCAAAGTAATTCAAGATATCAGCCAGATAGACTTCTGAATAAGGAACTGGTTTCAGGAAATGTCTTCCACAGAATCAGGAGAGCAGGGATAGTCCACTTATACTCAGACAGAAGAAGGGTAAAACAGGAAACAGTTAATAATGCAGGAGTAGGTAATTTGTTATCAGGCAGTTTGAGGGTAAACACTGTGTAGATAGTCTTTGCAGAGTATGCAACAGGTAATCAGGCAGTTTGAGGGTTAACACGGTGTAGTCAGAACTTGCAGAGTTAACAACATGTAATCAGGTAGTTTGAGGGTTAACACTGTGCAGACAGTCTTTGCAGAGTATGCAACAAGTAATCAGGCAGTTTGAGGGTTAACACTGTGTAGATAGTCTTTGCAGAGTATGCAACAGGTAATCAGGCAGTTTGAGGGTTAACACGGTGTAGTCAGAACTTGCAGAGTTAACAACATGTAATCAGGTAGTTTGAGGGTTAACACTGTGCAGACAGTCTTTGCAGAGTATGCAACAAGTAATCAGGCAGTTTGAGGGTTAACACTGTGTAGACAGTCTTTGCAGAGTATGCAATAGGTAAACAGGCAGTTTGAGGTTAACACTGTGTAGATAGTCTTTGCAGAGTATGCAACAGGTAATCAGGCAGTTTGAGGGTTAACACTGTGTAGTCAGAACTTGCAGAGTTAACAACATGTAATCAGATAGTTTGAGGTTTAACACTGTGCAGACAGTCTTTGCAGAGTATGCAACAAGTAATCAGGCAGTTTGAAAGTTTCACAAAACAAACAGTACTTGCATTGTTTGGAGACAGGTAATCAGGAGGTTGAAGGTTAATCCAGCATAGTAAGTCCTTGAAGAGATTGGCAACAGAAAAGCAGCAGTTAGAGAGATTCCACAGTGAATTCACCACAGAAGCCACAAAGTTAAACAAACAAACGGGCACTGGAGAAACAGGAAGCCCGAAATAAAAAGCCTGGTTGTGACATCATCAGGAAGGGGTGGCTCAGACACCTGTCAATCAAGCACACAGAGAGGACTGCAGAGCTTCCCAGCAGCTGAGCGTGACAGTGTCCCCTCCTCAAGGACCCCTCCGGGGGACCCGACCGGGCCTGGCAGGGTATTTCTTGTGAAAAGACTTGACAAGAGCTGGAGCATGAACATGAGAGGCCGGTTCCCAAGATCGTTCAGAGATAGGATAGCCATTCCAATGGACCAGGTAGTACAGCCGATTGCCCCGTAGCTTGGAATCGAGAATCTGGCTGACTTCAAACTCAGAAGTTCCCTCTACGGAAAGTGGAGGAGGTGGTTTACTCTTGATAGAGTACCGATTGTAGATGACTGGCTTGAGTAGGGAGACATGAAACACTGGATGGATCTTGAGAGTCTTGGGTAAGGCCAGGCGGTATGCAGAAGAACAAACTCTGGAAACAATTCGAAAAGGTCCAATGTACTTAGGACCCAACTTGGTACAAGGTTGTTTTAGACGTATGAATCTGGTGGATAAAAATACTCTGTCTCCAGTACGAAGTAAAGGAGCCTTGCACCTTCTGCGATCAGCATATTTCTTATGTCTTATGGAAGAAGAGAGTAGATTTTGACGAATGAGTTGCCAGTGATTACTGAGATTTTTCACTATACGATCTGCTCCAGGGACTTCAGTAGAACTGGTAATCATAGGAAAGGTTCTAGGTTCAAATCCATAAGCTGCCTTAAAGGGAGAGGTCTGTAATGAGGCGTTATAGCGTCAGTTGTGAGCTAATTCCGCCAAAGGCAATAACTGAGACCAGTTGGAGTGGTGATGGTCTACATAATGTCTAAGAAAAGATTCCAAGGCTTGGTTTACACGCTCAGTCTGTCAGTTGGATTGAGGATGGTGTGCAGTAGAAAGAGATATGTTGATTCCGAAGTGCTTACAAAAAGACCTCCAAAATTTGGAAACAAATTGGACTCCACGATCTGAGACTATATCAGTGGGAAAACCATGTAAACGAGATATATGTAGAACAAAGAGTTCAGAAAGTCTTTGAGCTGAAGGCAAGCCTGGAAGAGGTATGAAGTGAGCAGACTTGGAGAACCGAGCCACCACTACCCAAATGGTCGTATTTCCAGCAGAAACAGGAAGATCTGTAACAAAGTCCATGGATAAGTGAGACCAAGGGTAATGAGGAATAGGAAGAGGGTGTAATAGACCAAACGGTCGATGAGAAGATTGTTTGTTCGAAGCACAAGAACTACAAGCAGCAATATAATCCTTAACATCCCTCCTCATAGTGGACCACCAAACATGCTGCTTCAGTTTCCACAATGTATTGGTTATTCCAGGATGACCTGCTGAAATGTTGTCATGAGCCCAACGTAGAAGCTTAAAACGTAATCCTTTGGGTACATACAGGATACCAGAAGGTAGTTTGCAAGAAGATGGTACCCGGACTTGAGCAGCATGTAAAGCCTGTACTGGAAAAGAGGATACTTGAGCCAAAACTTTGACTGGACGTAGTATAGGTTCTGAATCCAATGGAGAAGGTTCAGAAGATTGGAACTGCCTAGATAAAGCATCTGCCTTGGAATTTTTTGAACCAGGAACATAGGAAAGTACAAAATTAAACCTGGAGAAGAACAAGGCCCACTGAGCCTGACGAGGATTGAGACGTGTAGCTGTTTGGAGGTATAAAAGATTCTTGTGATCTGTCAGAATGAAAAAAGGTTGACTGGTACCCTCTAACCAATGCCTCCATTCATCCAAAGCTAATTTTATAGCCAAAAGCTCCTTATTGCCCACATCATAATTTAACTCGGCAGGATTGAATTTTTTCGAAAAGAACGCCACAGGATGTATCTTGCTGGTAGTTGGATCACGTTGGGAGAGAACAGCTCCAGCTGCTATAAAGGAAGCGTCAACCTCCAAAATAAACTGGAGATCAGGAATTGGATGACTGAGAAGAGGTGCAGAAGAAAATGCTGATTTTAGCGTTTCAAAAGCCTGTACTGCCGAAGAGGACCAGTTCTTACAATTTTGCCCTTTCTTAGTAAGAGAAGTGAGTGGAGACGTGATGTCAGCAAAGTTCTTTATAAACTTTCTATAGTAATTGGCAAAGCCAAGAAACCTCTGCAGGGATTTGAGAGTAGTTGGTCTGTGCCAGTCCTTGATAGCCGACAGTTTAGCAGGATCCATCTCAAAACCTGATTCAGAAATTATATACCCCAAAAAGGGGATGGAACTCTGATGAAAAGAGCATTTCTCCAATTTAGCGAACAGGAAATTGTCTCGTAACCTCTGAAGTACCAGTCTTACATGATGTACATGTTCCTGTAATGTTTTCGAATAGATCAGAATGTCATCGAGGTAAATGATAACAAATTGATTTAGATAATCTCTGAAGATTTCGTTAACAAAGTGCTGAAATACTGCTGGTGCATTGCACAATCCGAATGGCATTACTAGATACTCGTAGTGACCAAATCTAGTGTTAAATGCCGTCTTCCATTCGTCTCCTTTACGGATTCTGACCAGATTGTAGGCCCCACGGAGATCTAACTTGGAAAAAATAGAAGCACCTTGAAGACGATCGAATAACTCAGAAATGAGCGGCAGAGGATAGCTGTTTTTGACAGTAATCTGATTCAAGGCTCAATAATCAATACAGGGACGAAGACCTCCATCTTTTTTCCCAATGAAGAAAAAACCTGCACCCACAGGTGAAGAGGAAGGACGAATAAATCCTCTGGCTAAGTTGTCCTTTATGTATTCCTCGAGAGAGACATTTTCTTGACGAGAGAGGGGATAGGTCCTTCCCTTAGGTAGAGGAGCCCCTGAATACAATTCAATAGGACAGTCAAATATCCGGTGTGGAGGTAACGTCTCAGCCTCTTTTTTAGAAAACACATCACAAAAGGCATGATAGTAATTAGGCAATGATTCAGGAACTTCCACCATAGCTACGACAGGACAAGATGGTTTAGAGGGATTTTGCAGGCAATGTTTGAAACAGGTAGTTCCCCAGGAAATAAGTTCTCCTTTAGACCATGAGAAAACTGGATCATGAAGCTTCAACCAAGGTAACCCCAGAATCAATGGTATGTGGGGAGAAGAGATGACATCAAAAAGAATAATTTCAGAATGAAGTATACCCACAGTCAAAAGAAGAGGAATGGTAGAATGTTGTATGATACCAGAACCTAGAGGCTGTCCACTGACAGTAGTTACCTTAACTAACTGTTTCTTGGCTTGAAGAGGAATCCTGAGAGAGTCAGCAAAGTTTGAATCAATGAATACTCCAGCAGCTCCAGAATCGATGAGAGCTTGAGCTCGAAACTTGGTGTTTCCAAAAGAGATAGTTACAGGAACAAAAAGTTTAGAATTGAGGGAAGACATGGGATTCTGGCTTAACTCTGTCCCTCTATCAAAAGTTAAGCCTTGGCTTTTACTGGCCGGATAGGACAGTCCTTCAGTAAATGTCCTTTGGTACCACAATACAGACATAACCCAAGAGTACGCCTTCTATGGCGTTCAGCTTCTGACAATTTAATAGCTCCTACTTCCATGGGTTCCACAGACTCAGGAGATTGGGAATTATTATTAGAAAGACTTGAGGTTTGAATAGGAGGACGAAAAGAAGATTTAACAAAGGATCTCCGATTCCTATCTCTCTCCTGAAGACGTTCAGAATGCTGGGCGTCAAGAGCAATACATAAATTGATAAGACCCTCCAATGAATCAGGGAGTTCCCGAAATACAAGTTCATCCTTAAGGCGTTCGCAAAGTCCTTTGCGAAAGGCTGCCCGTAAGGCTCCATGGTTCCAATCAGTTTCTGCGGCTAAAATCCTGAATTCAATAGCATATTGAGCTACCGAAAGGGATCCCTGTCTCAGATCCAACAATCCTGCCTCAGCAGCTGCAGACCTCCCAGGCTTGTCAAAAACAGAAGAAAAAATGGACACAAATAATTCCACATCCTGTAGTAACGGATCATTCTTCTCTAAAAGAGGGGACACCCAGGCTAGAGCCTTACCCTTCATGAGGGAAATAATAAAGGTGATTTTGGAAGTAGAATTGGAAAAAACTTGAGGATTGTTTCTGAAGTGTAAACGACACTGATTAAGGAATCCACAGCATTCTTCAGGATTACCGTCATATTTATCTGGAAGTGGGATTCGTGGTATATTCTGTCCAACAGGTTGAGGTGGATTAAAGACAGCATTGGTGCTAGTAGCAGTGGCAGCAGGAGTCGCCGTAGCTTGAGAACGAGTGGAGAGGTTATGTAGCAGAGCAGTAATCTGGTCAAGCTTGGAATCCAAAGATTGCAAATGAGCAGAATGATTTCCTAGATGTTGTCCTTGTAGAGCCACAGCCCTGGATAACTCATCAGGGTCCATATTAAGGCCCGTTTGTACTGTCAGGTTAGGAAATGTCCAGAAGAAGACCCAAATGCTAGGGCGAACTTAATCAACACCCTTGCACTCTGAGTTTAATCCAGGACGTGACCCCACGACAACCTCCAAAAAACAATTTACTCACGATATGGAGCAGGGTTAGCCTGTGCCCAAAATAATTCAAGATATCAGCCAGATAGACTTCTGAATAAGGAACTGGTTTCAGGAAATGTCTTCCACAGAATCAGGAGAGCAGGGATAGTCCACTTATACTCAGACAGAAGAAGGGTAAAACAGGAAACAGTTAATAATGCAGGAGTAGGTAATTTGTTATCAGGCAGTTTGAGGGTAAACACTGTGTAGATAGTCTTTGCAGAGTATGCAACAGGTAATCAGGCAGTTTGAGGGTTAACACGGTGTAGTCAGAACTTGCAGAGTTAACATGTAATCAGGTAGTTTGAGGGTTAACACTGTGCAGACAGTCTTTGCAGAGTATGCAACAAGTAATCAGGCAGTTTGAGGGTTAACACTGTGTAGATAGTCTTTGCAGAGTATGCAACAGGTAATCAGGCAGTTTGAGGGTTAACACGGTGTAGTCAGAACTTGCAGAGTTAACAACATGTAATCAGGTAGTTTGAGGGTTAACACTGTGCAGACAGTCTTTGCAGAGTATGCAACAAGTAATCAGGCAGTTTGAGGGTTAACACTGTGTAGACAGTCTTTGCAGAGTATGCAATAGGTAAACAGGCAGTTTGAGGTTAACACTGTGTAGATAGTCTTTGCAGAGTATGCAACAGGTAATCAGGCAGTTTGAGGGTTAGCACTGTGTAGTCAGAACTTGCAGAGTTAACAACATGTAATCAGGTAGTTTGAGGTTTAACACTGTGCAGACAGTCTTTGCAGAGTATGCAACAAGTAATCAGGCAGTTTGAAAGTTTCACAAAACAAACAGTACTTGCATTGTTTGGAGACAGGTAATCAGGAGGTTGAAGGTTAATCCAGCATAGTAAGTCCTTGAAGAGATTGGCAACAGAAAAGCAGCAGTTAGAGAGATTCCACAGTGAATTCACCACAGAAGCCACAAAGTTAAACAAACAAACGGGCACTGGAGAAACAGGAAGCCCGAAATAAAAAGCCTGGTTGTGACATCATCAGGAAGGGGTGGCTCAGACACCTGTCAATCAAGCACACAGAAAGGACTGCAGAGCTTCCCAGCAGCTGAGCGTGACAGGTAAACCAGCTTGAATCCATACAATGGTGATCCAGGAAGTTTTTAGCTGCCCCTGAATCAATGAAGGCTTGAGTGTGGACAGTATTCTGAAGGAAGGTAAGGGTAACAGGTACCAGGATCCGAGAGGAGTGAGGGGATTTAGTTGAGATCATGCTTAGAGGTACCCCAATGGTATCCCCTAAGCATTGCCTTTTCCTGACCGAATGTCACAGTCCTTTAGTTGGTGGGTGTTAGATGCACAATAAAAACATAGTCTCAGTCTCCTTCTTCTATGCCTTTCAGACTCTGAAGGTTTGAAGGAGGAGAGATCAATGGGTTCCTCTACTGTGGTAATTGGAGCTGTTGAAGGGGTAGCAGATGCTGCAGAAACTGGGTGAATAGGAGGACGGGAGGGAAGGACCCTCCTTGTTCTGTCTCTCTCGGCTTGTCTTTCCTGATACAAAGCGCTATAAAGTCATCCAAAGAAGAAGGAATATCACGATAAGTGAGTTCATCTTTGATGCGTTTATAGCGACCCCTCCTAAAGGCTGCCTTGAGAGCACTGCCATCCCAAGTGGTTTCAAGTGCCAAGGTGTGGAACTCGATGGCAAATTGTGCCACAGTTTTATTGCCCTGGCGGAGATCCAGGAGAGAATATTCTGCAGTCTGCGGCCAGAAGTCCCAAACACAGAAGATAAAGCAGAAATGAACTCATCAGCATCATGCAGGAGTGTAGCGTTCTGTTCCAAAAGGGGAGAGACCCAGGCTAGGGCCTTGTCCTTTAGCAAGGAAATGATAATGGTGACCCTTGACTGGTGAGACTGAAAGGTGTGAGGATCATTGCGGAAGTGCAGCTTGCATTGGTTTAGAAAGCCCCTGCAATCAGTGGTACCTTCATACTTGTCAGGCAAGGGTATCCGGGGTATACTCAAGGGTATCCGGGGTATACTTCCAGAAGCAGAGGAAGAAGTCTGGTGGTGTAGTAACAGGAGCGACATCCCTTGCTGCAACTAGTAAGGAGAGTTGAACGGTAATAGCCTCTAACTTGGAATCCATATTCTGCAACTGTGTGGTATGGGTTCCCAACATCTGTCCCTGAAGATAAACAGCTTGTGCCACCTCATCTGGCTGTATGGCCCAAGTATAATGTTTTGGGGAAGATTTATTAAGCTGCATTCACAGCTTTTGATGCTTTGTAACCACAAATTTAGGAAGCTTCTTCTGCCTCTCCACCTCCACACGAGGCAAGATAAATCACCTTGGTGTCCTGGCAGATAAGCCAGCTACTTAGATTAGCCAATTCCGTCACTTCCTGTGACGTGGAATCAGCTGTCTGACTGCAAATTCCGTCAGTGTTCATGCGCTTCATTGAGTCACTGCATCAAACATATATATAATGTGCTGTGATTACCCTATCTTCACTGTCTTTTTTGCCTACTCCTTGGCGGGGTTCAAGGGGGGCGAGGCAGTTCCGTTGTAGAGATTACTTCTGTGGTGGAGCGCATGCACAGTGAGTAAATTTTTGGTTAGATTTGGCTGATCTGACATACTTGCTCTGATTGGAATGTGGTGATGCACTGGAGAATACAGCTGATTCTACGTCACCGGAAGTGACGGAATTGGCTAATCTGAGAAATTGACTAATCTGTCAGAACACCGGCAGTTGCTTCTTTAGGGTGATTGACATGCCCTTTTCTTGTGCAATTTGTTAAGCTGAAAGTAGGGTGCGGCACTGCACAAGAGAGCTCTTGTGCAATGTTAACTTTTGCTGCTTGGCAAGTGCAGGTGGTGGTGGGCATGCTCTCCACCTCTGGGAACTTGCCTACCTGTAGTCCTTTGATACATATTGACATAAAGTCTATGAACAAAATGTAATTTGTATATAAAAAATATTTTAGGCTGAAATTTTGTTTCATTAGCACATTTATATTTTAAAGACCATCTCATCTGTTTTGTTTTCATTTTTGTATGTGTGTGTGTTTTAAAAAAATTTCAGTATATGTTAATGAAAAAGTAAGTATTATGCTTAGTACTGTTATTAAAGGGACATTGTAGTGGTAAACTAATGCTCTATTTCATTAGAGGCATGTAATTTTGCCTGCATTTGCTGTGACAAAATCTTTCATTGGGTTTAAAAATATATTAAACAGTGCATAAATGCCAGATCAAATTGTATTTTCAAAGTAGTCATTAGCCTGAAATTAGTGTGTAGATGTATTTTAAAAATTATATATTACCCAAATAAAAATTATTTCAACTAAAAAATGATATTAGTTGTATAGATGTAAGTTTAAAGGCTTACGGCTAGATTTAGAGTTTTGTCGGTAAGGAACCGCGTAGCTAACGCTGGCTTTTTTCTGGCCGCACCTTTAAAATAACTCTGGTATTGAGAGTCCACAGAATGGCTGCGTTAGGCTCCAAAAAAGGAGCGTAGAGCATATTTAACGCCACTGCAACTCTCGATACCAGAGTTGCTTACGGACGCGGCCAGCCTCAAAAACGTGCTCGTGCACGATTCCCCCATAGGAAACAATGGGGCTGTTTGAGCTGAAAAAAAACCTAACACCTGCAAAAAAGCTGCGTTCAGCTCCTAACGCAGCCCCATTGTTTGCTATAGGGAAAAACTTCCTACGTCTGCACCTAACACTCTAACATGTACCCCGAGTCTAAACACCCCTAGCCTTACACTTATTAACCCCTAATCTGCCGCCCCCGCTATCGCTGACCCCTGCATATTATTATTAACCCCTAATCTGCCGCTCCGTAAACCGCCGCTACTTACATTATCCCTATGTACCCCTAATCTGCTGCCCCTAACACCGCCGACCCCTATATTATATTTATTAACCCCTAATCTGCCCCCCACAACGTCGCCTCCACCTGCATACACTTATTAACCCCTAATCTGCCGAGCGGACCGCACCGCTATTATTATAAAGTTATTAACCCCTAATCCGCCTCACTAACCCTATAATAAATAGTATTAACCCCTAATCTGCCCTCCCTAACATCGCCAACACCTAAGTTCAATTATTAACCCCTAATCTGCCGACTGGAGCTCACCGCTATTCTAATAAATGTATTAACCCCTAAAGCTAAGTCTAACCCTAACACTAACACCCCCTAAGTTAAATATAATTTTAATCTAACGAAATTAATTAACTCTTATTAAATAAATTATTCCTATTTAAAGATAAATACTTACCTGTAAAATAAATCCTAATATAGCTACAATATAAATTATAATTATATTATAGCTATTTTAGGATTAATATTTATTTTACAGGTAACTTTGTAATCATTTTAACCAGGTACAATAGCTATTAAATAGTTAAGAACTATTTAATAGCTAAAATAGTTAAAATAATTAAAAATTTACCTGTAAAATAAATCCTAACCTAAGTTACAATTAAACCTAACACTACACTATCAATAAATTAATTAAATAAAATACCTATAATTATCTACAATTAAACCTAACACTACACTATCAATAAATAAATTAAATACAATTCCTACAAATAAATACAATGAATTAAACTAACTAAAGTACAAAAAATAAAAAAGAACTAAGTTACAAAAAATAATAAAATATTTACAAACATTAGAAATATATTACAACAATTTTAAACTAATTTCACCTACTCTAAGCCCCCTATTAAAATAACAAAGCCCCCCAAAATAAAAAAAATGCCCTACCCTATTCTAAATTACTAAAGTTCAAAGCTCTTTTACCTTACCAGCCCTGAACAGGGCCCTTTGCGGGGCATGCCCCAAGAAGTTCAGCTCTTTTGCCTGTAAAAAAAACATACAATACCCCACCCCCCCAACATTACAACCCACCACCCACATACCCCTAATCTAACCCAAACCCCCCTTAAATAAACCTAACACTAAGCCCCTGAAGATCTCCCTACCTTGAGTCGTCTTCACCCAGCCGAGCCAAATTCTTCATCCAAGCGGAGCAAGAAGAGGTCCTCCATCCGGTAGAAGTCTTCATCCAAGCGGGGCAAAAGAGGATTCTATCAGCCAATCGGAATTAAGGTAGGAAAAAATTTGATTGGCTGATTGAATCAGCCAATCAGATTGAGCTCGCATTCTATTGGCTGATCGGAACAGCCAATAGAATGCGAGCTCAATCTGATTGGCTGATTGGATCAGCCAATCGGATTGAACTTGATGCTGATTGGCTGATTCCATCAGCCAATCAGAATATTCCTACCTTAATTCCGATTGGCTGATAGAATCCTATCAGCCAATCGGAATTCGAGGGACGCCATCTTGTATGACGTCATTTAAAGGAACCGTCATTCGTCGTTTAGTCGTCGGCCAGGATGGATGTTCCGCGTCGGAGGTCTTCAGGATGCTGCCGCTCCACTCCGGATGGATGACGATAGAAGATGCCTCTTGGATGAAGACTTCAATCGGATGGAAGACCTCTTCTGTCCCGCTTGGATGAAGACTTCTACCGGATGGAGGACCTCTTCTTGCTCCGCTTGGATGAAGAATTTGGCTCGGCTGGGTGAAGACGACTCAAGGTAGGGAGATCTTCAGGGGCTTAGTGTTAGGTTTATTTAAGGGGGGTTTGGGTTAGATTAGGGGTATGTGGGTGGTGGGTTGTAATGTTGGGGGGGTATTGTATGGTTTTTTTTACAGGCAAAAGAGCTGAACTTCTTGGGGCATGCCCCGCAAAGGGCCCTGTTCAGGGCTGGTAAGGTAAAAGAGCTTTGAACTTTAGTAATTTAGAATAGGGTAGGGCATTTTTTTTTATTTTGGGGGGCTTTGTTATTTTATTAGGGGGCTTAGAGTAGGTGTAATTAGTTTAAAATTGTTGTAATATATTTCTAATGTTTGTAAATATTTTATTATTTTTTGTAACTTAGTTCTTTTTTATTTTTTGTACTTTAGTTAGTTTAAGTCATTGTATTTATTTGTAGGAATTGTATTTAATTTATTTTTTGATAGTGTAGTGTTAGGTTTAATTGTAGATAATTATAGGTATTTTATTTAATTAATTTATTGATAGTGTAGTGTTAGGTTTAATTGTAACTTAGGTTAGGATTTATTTTACAGGTAAATTTTTAATTATTTTAACTATTTTAGCTATTAAATAGTTCTTAACTATTTAATAGCTATTGTACCTGGTTAAAATAATTACAAAGTTACCTGTAAAATAAATATTAATCCTAAAATAGCTATAATATAAATATAATTTATATTGTAGCTATATTAGGGTTTATTTTACAGGTATTTATCTTTAAATAGGAATAATTTATTTAATAAGAGTTAATTTATTTCATTAGATTAAAATTATATTTAATTTAGGAGGGTGTTAGTGTTAGGGTTAGACTTAGCTTTAGGGGTTAATACATTTATTAGAATAGCGGTGAGCTCCAGTCGGCAGATTAGGGGTTAATAATTGAAGTTAGGTGTTGGCGATGTTAGGGAGGGCAGATTAGGGGTTAATACTATTTATTATAGGGTTAGTGAGGCGGATTAGGGGTTAATAACTTTATTATAGTAGCGCTCAGGTCCGCTCGGCAGATTAGGGGTTAATAAGTGTAGGCAGGTGGAGGCGACGTTGTGGGGGGCAGATTAGGGGTTAATAAATATAATATAGGGGTCGGCGGTGTTAGGGGCAGCAGATTAGGGGTACATAGCTATAATGTAGGTGGCGGCTCTTTGCGGTCGGCAGATTAGGGGTTAATTATTGTAGGTAGCTGGCTGCGACGTTGTGGGGGGCAGGTTAGGGGTTAATAAATATAATATAGGGGTCGGCGGTGTTAGGGGCAGCAGATTAGGGGTACATAAGGATAACGTAGGTGGCGGTCGGTAGATTAGGGGTTAAAAAAATTAAATCGAGTGGCGGCGATGTGGGGGGGCCTCGGTTTAGGGGTACATAGGTAGTTTATGGGTGTTAGTGTACTTTAGAGTACAGTAGTTAAGAGCTTTATGAACCGGCGTTAGCCCAGAAAGCTCTTAACTACTGACTTTTTTCTGCGGCTGGAGTTTTGTCGTTAGATTTCTAACGCTCACTTCAGACACGACTCTAAATACCGGAGTTAGAAAGATCCCATTGAAAAGATAGGATACGCAAATGACGTAAGGGGATCTGCGGTATGGAAAAGTCGCGGCTGAAAAGTGAGCGTTAGACCCTTTTTTTAATGACTCCAAATACCGGCGGTAGCCTAAAACCAGCGTTAGGAGCCTCTAACGCTGGTTTTCACGGCTACCGCCAAACTCCAAATCTAGGCCTTAGTTTCTATAAAGTAATGGGCGCCACTATGTTGGAACCTAAGTTTTCACTTTTATCTATTTGCTGAGGACAATTAGAGAAGGATATAAAACAGACAATAAAAGAGAGTGTGCAAACAAGACTGTGTGTGATTAATTATCTCAAAATTATCAAATTATCTAGCAGAGTTTCCACACCACCTTGTTTGCATACTCTCTTTTATTGACCGTTTTATATAAGTCCCTAATTACCCTCAGTTGAAGAGACAGATAAGGGGGAACCTAGATTCCAACATGGCAGCACCCATTACTTTATAGAATCTCAGCTGAATTGACAAAACCAACAATTTGTAGGTACATTACAGGTTAATTGGACTAAATAAATAGTTAAAGTATTGCAATTCATTTTTAATACACTTTATTTAACATTTTATATTAAACTCAAACTGCTGAATGTCTCTTCAATTAAAGGAAAGGGTTGCAGATGGTGTGAGGACACAGAGGATCTCTCACTACATACTATATCCCTGTTTTTTAAGTTATACAGTGAGCAATCAGAATAAAAACAACAAGGGGTGAAGATGTAGCCATGTAAATGGAGCAGTTATAGAAAATCCGTCACACTATATCTTTCCATATTTGCTCCTTTTAGCAGCTGGTCTTCTATGAAATAGTGGCCTAGCAGTGAAATTGTATAAATACTGACAACAAGAAGGCACAACAAAGATTATTCTCATATACAAGAAATTCTTAAAGGGACACTGAACCCAAATTTTTTCTTTTGTAATTCAGAAAGAGCATGCAATTTTAAGCAACTTTCTAATTTACTATTATCAATTTTTCTTTGTTCTCTTGCTATCATTATTTGAAAAAGAAGGCATCTAAGCTTGTTTTTGTTTTCAGTACTGTGGACAGTACTTTTTTATTGGTGGATGAATTTATCTACCTATCAGCAAGGACAACCCAGGTTGTTCACCAAAAATGGGTCGGCATTTAAACCTACATTTCAAATAAAGATACCAAGAGAATGAAGAAAATTTGATAATAGCAGTAAATTAGAAAGTTGCTTAAAATTTCATGCTCAATCTGAATCACGAAAGAATTTTTTTGGGTACAGTGTCCCTTTAAATGATTTTGTATTCTTAAGGGCATCATAACAGGCAACTAGTGGAGCAGCACAAAACAAGGTGAACAATATTACACTCAAATTCAGTAACAGAGTATGAGACAATCTTCAGAGTAAAAATAAAATGTACCTTCTATTACATACTTTAAAATATAGTGCAACTATGGGAGGGTGAATACAAAATCTTACATTTTTTTATGTGACAGCCCAGTTAGGCTTAGTACTTGCTTAGAAATTGCTTACAAGTCTATTTTCATAACAACTATTGAGAACAAACTTTTAGTGTCACAAATTGTGGGGCTCATTAACATCATAATAACTTATAACAAGTATAAAAAAAACTAATATACAATTCACAGCAACCTATAAAGTTAAAACAATGTTAAAATTGTCATTAAATAGATGTATTAAAGATTTTTTTTTTGTATGGATATCAGATATTTTACATATACATGGGGAATATACAAATTAAAAATCTATAACATTCACACTTGCAACCAGTACAATAGTAATTTTAATTTATCAGTTGAGAATACACATTTATAAAACTAAAGGGATAGACTAGTCAGAATTAAACTTTCATGATTCAGATAGTGCACGTAATTTTTAAACAACTTTCCAATTTACTTTTATCATCAAATTTATTTTTTTTCTCTTGGTATTCTTAGCTGAAAGCTAAACCTAGGTAGGCTCATAAGCTAATTTCTAAGCCCTTGAAGGCCGCCTCTTATATGAATACATTTTGACCGTTTTTCACAGCTAGAGGGTGTTAGTTTACGTATGCCATATAGATAAAATTGTGCTCACGCCCATGGAGTTACCTAGGAGTCAGCACTGATTGGCTAAAATGCAAGTCTGTCAAAAGAACTAATATAAAGGGGCAGTCTGCAGAGGCTTAGATACAAGGTAATCACATAGGTAAAAAGTATTTTAATATATCAGTGCTGTTTATGCAAAACTGTCTCTTTAGTAGACTGACTCTTTAAATGAAAATATCACTTCAGATGTGGGGCTATGCATAAATCAGCTAAAAAAAATGTTAAAACAAGATAAATCTCAGTTAGGTGCTCTGAATTTTGGAAAGATGTTCTACTAATATTACTTTTTGCTACCAAAGCTGATTATGCGCTACATTACGCGTGGAGCGCAAACTTTTGCGCCCAATCAATAAGGGGTATATTGTGAGGGTTTGCGCTCATCGGGCTTACCGCTCGTATTACGAGTTGAAAGTATATGCAATTTCTTGAACGCAATCGCGATTTATGCTAGAATCATTACCGCCACTTCAGCGCTGTGGTTTAATGGACACTAAACCCCAAAAAATTATTTCATGATTCAGCTAGATTATACAATTTTAAACAATATTCCAATTTACTTCTGTTATCTAATTTGCTTGATTCATTAGATATCCTTTGCTGAAGAAATAGCAATGCACATGGGTGAGCCAATCACACAAGGCATGTATGGGCAGCCACCAATCAGCAGCTACTAAGCCTATCTAGATATGCTTTTCAGCAAAGGATATCAAGAGAATGAAGCAAAATAGCTAATAAAAGTAAATTAGAAAGTTGTTTAAAATTGCATGATCTTTCTAAATTATGAAATAAAAAAATGTGGTTTCATGTCCCTTTAACTGTTTCGCTAAACTAAAAAGCTGCACAAAACACTTTAAAAATACATTACAAAGTACACTTACACTCATAATAACACCATCTCATAAAAATTATTAAAAAAAATATTGAACAAAAAAGTTATGAGGGCTCAAAGATATATGAGGTCTCAGGCATTCGGGAAAAAAAGGCAGGCAATGGACTTTAACATAAAGATACATACATATGCATGTCTAAAGATGGATATGTATGGATGTGTGTGTGTTTATATATATATATATATATATGTTTATATATGTATTTATGTATTTATATGTGTATATACAGTATGTATTTACAGACATATATACACATATAAACATATTTATATATGTCTATATATGTGTACATATGTATTTAAGTGCAATGGAGCTCTTTGCCGCTAAGTAGATGAAAACATGTAAAAGCATATTTATGCAATATTCATATTTAACCCCTTAGTGACCAGACCACTTTTCCATTTGTTGACCGCTTGGGACCAGGGCTAATTTTACATTTCTGCAGTGTTTATGTTTAGCTGTAATTTTCCTCTAACTCATTTACTTTACCCACACATATTATATACTGTTTTCTCGCCATTAAATGGACTTTCTAAAGATACCATTATTTTTATCATATCTTATAAATTACTATAAAAAAAATATAAAATATGATAAAAAAAAATGAAAAAAAAACACTTTTTCTAACTTTGACCCCCACAATCTGTTACACATCTACAACCACCTAAAAAACAGCCATGCTAAATAGTTTCTAAATTTTGTCCTGAGTTTAGAAATACCCAATGTTTACATCTTCTTTGTTTTTTTTGCAAGTTATAGGGCAATAAATACAAACGGAGCAGCACCAATGTGCTAATTGACACAAGCTGGGGAATCACAGTGAGCCAGCTATACTGATCCTGCAGCAGGATGATGGGATCCAGGATATCCAAGTGATGTGGTAGGAAAGATAGGCTCAGGCTACCATATAATACAACATATTTATTAAAATGGTTGATAAAAACAGAAGGGTGTGTGAACTTCACCCAAAATATAAAAACAAGTGTTGAGACAGATCGCAACGCATTTCTCAGCCAAACTGGCTGTTTCCTCAGGCATCAGGCATGCCTGAGGAAACAGCCAGTTGGGAGATGCCTGAAGAAACAGCCAGTTGGGCTTTTTCACAAACTTTTTCACAAACTTTAGGTTTTCTTACTGAAATTATTTACAAACAGCTTGTGCAATTATGGCATAAATGGTTGTAAAAGCTTCTCTGGGGTCCCCTTTGTTCAGAAATAGCAGACATATATGGCTTTGGCATTACTTTTTGGTAATTAGAAGGCCACTAAATGCCGCTGCGCCCCACACGTGTATTATGCCCAGCAGTGAAGGGGTTAATTGGGTAGGTTGTAGGGAGCTTGTAGGGTTAAATTTAGCTTTAGTGTAGTGTAGTAGACAACCCAAAGTATTGATCTAGGCCCATTTTGGTATATTTTATGCCACCATTTCACCGCCAAATGCGATCAAATAAAAGAAATTGTTCACTTTTTCACAATTTTAGGTTTCTCGCTGAAATTATTCACAAACAGTTAGTGCAATCATGACACAAATGTTTGTAAATGCTTCTCTGGGATCCCCTTTGTTCAGAAATAGCAGACATATATGGCTTTGGCATTGCTTTTTGGTAATTAGAAGGCCGCAAAATGCCACTGCGCACCACACTTGTCTTATGCCCAGCAGTTAAGGGGTTAATTAGGTAGCTTGTAGAGTTAATTTTAGCTTTAGTGTAGAGATCAGCCTCCCACCTGACACATCTCACTACCTGATCCCTCCCTGTTCCCCTCAAACAGCTCCCTTCCCTCCCCCACCCCACAATTGTCACCTCCATCTAAAGTACTGGCAGAAACTCTGCCAGTACTAAAATAAAAGGCTTTTTTTAAAATTGTTTTTTATTTTGTTTTTTACAGTTATTCTGCAGTGTTGGATCCCCACTTATCCCCCAACCTCCCTGATCCCCCCCAAACAGCTCTCTAACCCTCCCCCCTCTACCTAGTTGCTGCCATCTTGGGTACTGGCAGCTGTCTGCCAGTACCCAGTTTGCTGAAAAAAACTATTTTTAATATTTTTTTTCTTAAAAATAAATTTTCTGTAGTGTAGCTGCCCCCCCTCAATTCCCTCCCCCTCCCAGATCCCTTGCCAAATAATGATTTCCCCCTCCCACTCCCTCCTTCTCATGTATGCTTCTCATGTATGCTTCTCTTATCACCACTTAGAAGGCCCCCCGCGCGATCCCGCCCCCCCCCTCGCACAGGACCCGGATGTTAACCACTGATGGGCCACCCACCCGCCTCCCTGCTGCTGCTCCCATCTACCAACGATCGGCACCATCGATGGCCAATGCACAGAGGGCCACAGAGTGGCCCTCTCTGCATCAGTGTGTAAAAAAGGGTATCGCAGTGATGACTCAACATCAATATCGAGGCATCACTGCAATACCCTGAGAGCAGCTGGAAGCGATAAGCGTTCATTTTCACAGAGGACATACCAGGTACGTCCATTGTCTTTAACTGACAATTATTGCAGGACGTACCTTGCACGTCCTCTGTCATTAAGGGGTTAATAAAGGTTTTAACTATGTATTTATTGTAATTATTTCACATTCCAATGTTCTTTATATAGCAGAATATGTTCTATGTATTTCTAAATAGATATTCCTATATATAATTGTATATATCTATACCTATACAGGGAGTGCAGAATTATTAGGCAAGTTGTATTTTTGAGGATTAATTTTATTATTGAACAACAACCATGTTCTCAATGAACCCAAAAAACTCATTAATATCAAAGCTGAATAGTTTTGGAAGTAGTTTTTAGTTTGTTTTTAGTTA
The DNA here is from genome assembly GCF_027579735.1 of Bombina bombina. Taxonomy (NCBI): domain Eukaryota; kingdom Metazoa; phylum Chordata; class Amphibia; order Anura; family Bombinatoridae; genus Bombina; species Bombina bombina. Next base: position 624,484,792 of record NC_069501.1, read on the forward strand.
TAGCTATTTTAGGGGGATATCTGTGTGTGCAGGTGACTATTACTGTGCATAATTATTAGGCAACTTAACAAAAAACAAATATATACCCATTTCAATTATTTATTTTTACCAGTGAAACCAATATAACATCTCAACATTCACAAATATACATTTCTGACATTCAAAAACAAAACAAAAACAAATCAGTGACCAATATAGCCACCTTTCTTTGCAAGGACACTCAAAATCCTGCCATCCATGGATTCTGTCAGTGTTTTGATCTGTTCACCATCAACATTGCGTGCAGCAGCAACCACAGCCTCCCAGACACTGTTCAGAGAGGTGTACTGTTTTCCCTCCTTGTAAATCTCACATTTTATGATGGACCACAGGTTCTCAATGGGGTTCAGATCAGGTGAACAAGGAGGCCATGTCATTAGATTTTCTTCTTTTATACCCTTTCTTGCCAGCCACGCTGTGGAGTACTTGGACGCGTGTGATGGAGCATTGTCCTGCATGAAAATCATGTTTTTCTTGAAGGATGCAGACTTCTTCCTGTACCACTGCTTGAAGAAGGTGTCTTCCAGAAACTGGCAGTAGGACTGGGAGTTGAGCTTGACTCCATCCTCAACCCGAAAAGGCCCCACAAGCTCATCTTTGATGATACCAGCCCAAACCAGTACTCCACCTCCACCTTGCTGGCGTCTGAGTCGGACTGGAGCTCTCTGCCCTTTACCAATCCAGCCACGGGCCCATCCATCTGGCCCATCAAGACTCACTCTCATTTCATCAGTCCATAAAACCTTAGAAAAATCAGTCTTGAGATATTTCTTGGCCCAGTCTTGACGTTTCAGCTTGTGTGTCTTGTTCAGTGGTGGTCGTCTTTCAGCCTTTCTTACCTTGGCCATGTCTCTGAGTATTGCACACCTTGTGCTTTTTGGCACTCCAGTGATGTTGCAGCTCTGAAATATGGCCAAACTGGTGGCAAGTGGCATCTTGGCAGCTGCACGCTTGACTTTTCTCAGTTCATGGGCAGTTATTTTGCGCCTTGGTTTTTCCACACGCTTCTTGCGACCCTGTTGACTATTTTGAATGAAACGCTTGATTGTTCGATGATCACGCTTCAGAAGCTTTGCAATTTTAAGAGTGCTGCATCCCTCTGCAAGATATCTCACTATTTTTGACTTTTCTGAGCCTGTCAAGTCCTTCTTTTGACCCATTTTGCCAAAGGAAAGGAAGTTGCCTAATAATTATGCACACCTGATATAGGGTGTTGATGTCATTAGACCACACCCCTTCTCATTACAGAGATGCACATCACCTAATATGCTTAATTGGTAGTAGGCTTTCGAGCCTATACAGCTTGGAGTAAGACAACATGCATAAAGAGGATGATGTGGTCAAAATACTCATTTGATTAATAATTCTGCACTCCCTGTAAATAATTATACAGTATATATATATATATATATATATATATATATATATATATATACTGTATACATAGGTATAGATACAGTATATATTTTAGCAAAAAAACATCAGATATGTAGAAATACGTATTTATAAATAAATAGAATATATTCTGCAATGTGCAGAGCATTGGAATATGAAATATTCATATTTTCATGTCAGGTTAGCACAAATGAAAATATACAATCGCAAGAGTAAGATTTTCCCCCCACTTTCTTTCCTCCATTGACTTCTATAGAGGAATACGTGAATGCACACGCGATATTCTAACTTCGTATTTTTGCACTAGTCGGGTTACCGCTAGAGTGAAAACAGTTTACTTTCAACTCATAAAACGAGCGCAACCTGATGAAGCCTTCTTGTACTCTACCTCTTCTTCCTTCTCTAGGTAATAGTAATACATTGGGGGGGGAATCAGCTTTCCATTTTTTCCAAACAGAAAAAAAAGGAAAAAAATATATAAATAGGAGGGAATGAAAAAAGTAAACTTTAGAACAATTAACGAGAAAAAAAAAACATCATCAGCTTTGAAATAGAAATACACAGCTTCACAGGGGCTATAGACTCTTTATAAAGTCCACATATTGGATAAAGTGTAATATTTACATAAACTGTTTGCAAATGTAATTACTAAGTGGTGTAAGTATTGCTTATCTTCTTTGCTAGTGGTTGACGTTTGATATGCGAGACACCATGGGCTAGAATTATTAAAGCCCTATGGCTGCAAGTTCTCACAAGAACTTGCTTGCCGTCATTTATCAAGCAGCGGTCACCAGACCGCCGCTTCCCTAACCTCTTCGCCACCTCTAATGTGGCAAAATTCAATCTCCTCGGTCTAGTCAGACCGAGGAGATTGACAGCTCCTGGCCGCGTGTGATTGGCTGTGCGCGGGCAGGGGGCGGGATTGCACGCAAGCACAAAATTGCACTCGTGGGCAATAGCGAATACCTGCGGGCAATTTCGCCCCGCCACAGGCGAGCTGAGGCGTACAGGGGCGCGTATACACGCCCCTGTCCGCCTCAGCTTTAATAAATCTAGCCCCATGTATTGGGCACCTCGCGCAACTATTATTGCCGACGATACGCTAAAAAAAATAGGTTATTTCAAACATGATCTCACCTTTCCCACATGACCCCTCTTCAATCTCACCAATGTCTATGACTCTAGAGCATCACGAGTATGTATGTTTGTGTTAACACCCAGGGCCAGATTTTTTTAAAGGATCTGCCTGCAGGCTCGCATGAGCGAACTTGCAGCTAAGAGTTAAGAAGCAGCGGTCTAATGACCACTGCTTCGTAACCCACTTCGCCACCTGTTATGTGGCATATCTCAATCCCCCCAGACAGGGGAGATTGACAGTCCATGCTCGTGTGAGATTGGCTGTGCACGAGCAGGGGGCTGAGTGCGTTGCACACTAGCCGTTGTGTGCAATGATAAATGCGGGGACGCAATGCTGGGTGGAAAGGGGTGAAGATGAACGACCCTGTCTGTCGGACTTTGATAAATCTGCCCCTGCACTGTAATAAATTATACATTCCCACTATAATGATAATTAAACAAAACACAACATTCACATTTCTGCCCCCCTTAAGCCCTGAATAGGGGCTGCAACAAACAGTTCAGTGTATTACTGAACTGTTCAATGCTAAAGGATTTGAAAGGATAGTTTTGGCAGAATCTGCTACTTACATTTATTCTCCATACCACTCAGTGTATTTCACCTCATGATTTCTACAAGGTTATGCCTGACCTAAATTTGTTGAATAATAATCTACTCAGCTTTCAAAAAAAGAGGGGAAGCTAGAGTGTTCCCCACTATATTTAGCTTTAGATCAGTCCTAACAGAGTGCTAACTCCTCCTATCACTAATTGCCAATAATAATTCATACATCACATCTGAGCAATCTTTCCTGTGAAATGCTACATTACTGATATTTAATTGGTACAACAATATTCACTCTATAGGAAAGATCAGTTACTCATTCACCTAAACTGAGTTAGTTTGGAAGCTGATACGTTTAAAAGGCTCCGGACTTTACCAAACAAGCTGCTTCTGACACAGGTCAAAATTGATATAGAAAATGTCCATTTTTTGAGGACCCCTCCCTTTTTTGCAACTATCTCTCCCCCCCCCCCCCCCCAACAAGATCTTACCTTACTTCTTGTGAATTCTTGTCTTCCTCTTCTAAATTGGACATGGCATCTGCACAGACTCTTCGTTTATTAATACACTGCAGAGAAGCTACGAGTGAGCAGTCCCTCCTGTCCCACACTGGATAAGTGTTTCAGGCTGTCATATCCATCTTAAGCACACAGGGTGGATACATTAGAACTCTCTGTGTCCCTTCCAGCTGGGCACGCCTGAGATGACACTGCAGCTCCCTCCCTGGCACAGTATATGGAGGGTTAATGTCTGTTCTTCCAGCCTGACTGGGATTGGCTGAATTGCTGGATGTTTTAGCTGCATCCAGTGAACTTAATCAGTCTTAGATAGCTAAAGATGGGATAATGCCAGCACTGAGGCATCAGAGTGCTTGTGTGCAGAGACTGCAAGAAACTGTGGCTCTAATAATAGTCATAGTTTTATCATTTTTTTCTCCTTAAATTACCTATATGGGATCAACAGCAAGTGTTTGAATTCACCCTCTCTGTATGAGCCAGAGGATAAAGGGGAAGGGCTGGTTCTAGACCTTAAAATTGCTATCAAAGGCCACCAAAAAGCTGCACATCAAGTTTGGAGGGTGGTACTGGGGCAGAACTGTATATTAGCTTAGGCCAATTACCACTGTGCCAAGGCAGTAAGATTTTAGTGGGGTGGGGAGCGGGGGCAGCACATTTTGAAGAACAGCTTGATTTTATGATGCATTGAGACTTCCATGCTCTCCAAGGAGATAGAAAGGGGTCATAACTGGTTTTAAGTTGGCTCACAGAAGGGGGTAATTACATTTACACATTTGTTTGTGTATGCAACAGGAATGAGCAAATTATGAAAGGGACAATCTAGTTTAATACTTTATTACCTATTCCCCATTTTTGCATAACCATTACTGACAGTTATATTAATATACTTCCAACACTTTTATATTCATTTATATTTTACTTGTCTAAGCCTCTGCAGACAGCCTCCTTAATTCAGTTCTTTTGACAAACTTGCATTTTAGCCAATCAGTGCTGACTCATAAATAACTCAATGCAGAGTGAGTATGTTATCTATATGGCACACATGAACTAGCAGTGACTTGCTGTGAAAAGCTATAGAAATGCACTGAGATAAGAAGTAGCCCACAGGGGCATAGAAACAGGAGATTTAGAGGTTTAAATGTTTTAAAGTATATTAATATAACAATGCTGGTTGTGCAAAGCTGGGGAATGGCTAGTAAAGGCATGGTTTATCTTTTTAACATTTTTGGAGTATACTGTACCTTTAACTGCTCTACATCTTTGTGAGAATCATATATAAGGCCAATATAAGCTGAAATAGGTGACTGTCAAAGGTTTGGGAGGAGCAGCAAATCTCTCAGTGCCTAGGGCCGCATTAAACCTAACTATGCCCTTTTCTGAGAGTTATAATTTTCTGACACTAATTCCTGCTTTTCTTATTTATATACCCATTTTCTCCATGCTCCTCCCTCCTTGTGCTTCTAGAGCTAATACAATGATAGAAAAAGCTGAGCAATTTAATTGCTGTTGATGCCTTTAATAATTGGTGCTGCATAATGACTGGGAAATATTATTTCCCTATAAAAGGACATAGAACTGGACTCAAAGTACCTTTCTTGGGATTAAAATATGTTCTTCCTGCTTCAGATAGCAGGGGCAACAAGTCCTCCAGTTCTCTGCTAGCAGTAGATAATATAGATGCTCCTAAGACCTATGGAAGGTGAAAATTTATTTAAAAAGAGGGCCAAATATATTTGTAAATCCAGAAATACATAGAAGATCATGCTCCCATTAATGTGCTTTGCATTATATCATTCACATTATTTAGTAATGTGTAATTTATAACATTTCAGTTTCCAATCACATTGCTTTGCTTGAAGTGGACCCCATTCCTGAGCAGATCTAGCCAATTGATTGGCATCTGTGTATTGTGAGGGAGTGGGGTTGCCAGCCACCATCCATACAAATACTGGACAACCTGCAGGTGACTGGGTACAGGTGGTAGGAGCAGGTGACACAATGGTCCCACCCACAAAGCTCTACATTCGGCCACACCCTTGAACACGACCACACCATATACATTTTTTAACAACTGAGCAGTAATTGTATACCCTTGGATGTCAGTAACACACAAATAAATTAGTTGACCGCTGACTGCCAGTAACACATATACAGCAGTGCTTTGGCCCCCTTGACTACCATTAGCACACATAATGGTTTTACATTCCATGCTGACAGTAAAAACATAGAGCACCGACCCATTTAACACTCACAGAGCAGTGATTTTCTCTTTGGTTGCCAGTAACACACAGAGCAGTATATGCTCATTATTACTTCTTTTTGGGCCATATTTGTTTGCTATAGAGGGGAGGCATAGGAGAGCCTTTAAAATTTAGCTGTCACTCAGGGAACGTAAAAAATAAAATCTGGAAAATTGATTGTCCAATATTTTTGTATAGCTTTTACTAGGCAGCCAGCCTGCTGAAATACTGCACCCCTAGCAACCCTTGATGGGAGTCACTTGGTTCCCTGGTATATTTCCATATTTTTCACTAATATCAGGGAGACCACATCCCAAACACCCCTGGCTAACTTGCTTTGATAGCTGTTTTGTGTTGTTTTTTATCTTTATTTTTGTGTATTTTACCATCAGTTATTGCATACTTGCTGTGACAGTCTTTTATTCATGCTTATTATTGTGAAGGATTTTTTTAAGAGTACTGGGTACTTACTCAACTTTTGCAGATTTTTAGATAAAAAGCAGTATCTTTGTGTGTGGGTAGGGAGTTTGGTGCATGTGTAAAGTGTATACTATATCATGGTGAGTGTGAATACTTAAACCTAAGTAAAAATGTAATTTGATAAACTAGTGATATACTACCCACTAATATAATAGATATGTGTTTATATTGACAGTGGTCACTGGTTGCACGACAGTCTGTTTGTGTTTCAGCTGTTGCCTTGTTTCCATTTAAATGCCATAGCCACATAATACTCTGTAGGGGTCTGGTTACCAATACCCACTACACATCCTGGCACGATCTCTCCCCATGCAAGAGGTGTTGGCAAATACACACACATTTACAAACACAAACAGGTGTGCATATATAACCACACAGTTCATAGACATTTAAATAAACGTACAAATGAATGCTTATATCACATTCTGTATATGCATATGTGTCTTGGTACACACAAGTACAGGCATAGCAGACAAACTCAAAAACAGTAACAGAGACACACAGCAAACAAGTCATGTAAGTAAAATTATATATCAGACTAAATATACTGACACACAGGTATAAAAATACACCCACGCCTCATTATTCCATTTATGTTTTGGACATTTGACTCAGCACTTCAGGAATGCAGTTAATTTATAAAAAGGAGCGCTGTGTATAACCGAGTGGAGTTAGCAAACGATAAACGTGTGTCCCTTCATCTCCTTGTATGGAAGCAAATATAATAGAAAAGGTCACTTTTTGTGCTCTCTCAATTAACTCTTTACAACCGGCAAAAAATTAGAAGCTCCTTTTTCACTGAATCACAGTGTAGCAAATCCCCTTTATCACATTTAAATCAGTGCTGGGCAACCAGTATCATTTGCATATGTTACCCCTGAATCCTCAGAAGTGTTGTGATGAATATTTAACACTTATAGTATAAATGTCTGTCCACTGGGTGTATGAAAGAAGGTGAGGCTCTGTGTAGAGAGTGTGCAGGTGTTTTGTGGCATAAATTAGAATATAGGTTTATGCGGGGGAACATAGACATCCTTCCCTGGTTCAAAGCAGTGATAGCAAGCAGCAGGGGAAAACTGTGGGGAATTACAGGACACTTGTTTACTACTTACCGACCATTGCATTAAAGGTACAAATTGTTCTTGGAATGCATAAAGGGACATTGTACACTAGATTTTTCTTTGCATAAAAGTTTTGTAGATGATCCATTTATATAGCCCATCTAGAGGTTTTTGAAAAAATGTATAGTTTTGCTTATTTTTAAATAACATTGTGCTGATTTTCAGACTCCTAACCAAGCCCCAAAGTTTTAGATGTATATGGAGGTGTAATATTCTTAAAGTTCTCAGTCAATTAACTGTATCAATGATAACGACACTTGTTGTTCAAGTTAAATATAAACATAACAAAGTGACTTAATATTGCCAGACTGTAATCAGCTGTGTTCCGGTGTAGCTAAGAACACAGGTTGATTACTGATGGCAAGGATCAAAAGATTTGAATGTTAATACCTCACCAACCTCGCTTGTGAAGATGGAAGTCCCCAGTATGGTTAGTAGGTACTGACCGCAACTCTGGCTTCTAGGTCTGTGTGAGAGACACTGCTGACAGGAGCGTCAAGTTCTTAGTGGATAACCAAACTCGTTGACCTACAGTGTAGTTAGGTCCAGGTCTTCGTCTCAAGTTGTAGTATTTACATTGTGTAGCTTGGGAATCTAGAATGTGTGTCTTCACTGCTGTAAAAACACGAGATATGTCATTTATGGTGTCATTCACCTGAGGGCAGGGAGTATCTATTTTGGGCAAAAGGTCCGAGCGCGGATGTAAGCCGTAGTTGATAAAGAAAGGAGTGAATCCAGTTGATGAATTCACATGATTGTTATGAGCAAATGCCGCTAAATGGAGATAAGCTGCCCATGTATGTTGTTCCTGGGAACAATAACAGCGTAAGTATTGTTCAATGCCTTGATTCACTCTCTCAGTTTGTCCATTGGACTGCGGGTGAAAGGAAGTTGTTAGGCATTGTACTATATGGAGTGATTTACAGAGATGCCTCCAGAACCTGAACGTAAACTGTGCTCCACGATCGCTTACAATAGACTTGGGAATTCCATGCAGCCGTACGATCTCCTTGAGGAACAGGTCAGAAGTAATTTTAGAGGTAGGCAAGGCGGTTGTGGGGATAAAATGGGCCATTTTGGAGAAAAGGTCCGTGACAACAAGGATGGTATTGAATCCATTGGATCTAGGGAGATCCATTATAAAGTCCATGGAAATCTTCTCCCACGGTTTATCAGGTACTGGTAAGGGTTGCAAGAACCCAAAGGGTCGCTGTTTTGCATGTTTGGAAGTTGCACAAGTGATACATTTGGATAAATAGTTACGAACAGATTGTCTGAGACCTGGCCACCAATAGGATCGGAGAAGTAGTTCTGTGGTTTTTTCTGCGCCCATATGTCCTGCTAGGGGCGAGTCATGGACCTGTTGCAGTATAGTTCGGCGTAGATTAAGAGGTATATACAACTTGTACAGCCCATCAGAATGTAAGGTGAGTTCATCTAGAGGAATCTCAGTATTAGCAGTTTGTTCTGCTTTGATCTGAGTTGCAACCAATCCAACGAAACATTCTCGAGGGATGACTGTAGATGGTGGATTCTCTAGGTGTCGATTGACAGGCAATCGGGAGAGGGCATCTGCTTTTCCGTTCTTATCCCCTGGTCTGTAAGAGATGTTGAAACGGAACCTTGAGAAGTAAAGAATCCAGCGCAGCTGTCTTGAAGATAAAGTCTTATTAGCTTGAAGATACTGCAAGTTTTTGTGGTCGGTAAATATGACTATAGGATGTACAGCACCTTCTAGTAGATGTCGCCAGTGGTCAAACGAACTTTTAATCGCTAATAACTCCTTTTCTCCTACAGGGTAATTCCTCTCAGCCGGTTGTAGGACTCTGGAGTAGTAAGCGACTGGATGGAGAGGTTCCTTACAAGAGGGTCTTTGGGATAAAATAGCCCCTATAGCATATTCCGAGGCGTCGACTTCCAGAACAAACTGGTGATTTAGGTCTGAGTATCTCAGAACGGGTTCTGAGGAGAACTTATGTTTTAGGAAATCGAAAGCTTCTTGTGCTTGGGGATTCCATGAGAAGTCAGAGTGCAATTTTGTCAAATCTGTAAGAGGTTTACTGATAGCAGCGAATCCAGGGATAAACTTCCTATAGAAGTTAGAGAATCCAAGGAAGCGCTGTACATCTTTCCTGGAGGAGGGAGTGGGCCAGTCAAGTATGGCACGTACTTTTGTACTATCCATAGATATACCCTGTTCCGTGATATTGTAACCCAAAAAGGTTATGTTTTTTGCTTCAAATATGCATTTTTCAGGTTTTGCATAAAGTTTATTGAGCCTTAACCGGAGCAGAACTTCCTTGACATGATGTCTGTGTTGGGTCAAATCAGAGGAGTAGATTAAAATGTCATCTAAATAAACTATGACGTAAACATCCAGTATGTCCCTGAAGATGTCATTTATAAAACATTGAAATGTAGCTGGGGCGTTACACAGACCGAATGGCATTACAGTATATTCATAAAGACCATATCTAGTCCTGAATGCAGTAAGCCATTCGTCCCCAGCTCTTATTCTGATAAGATTGTAAGCTCCTCTGAGATCCAACTTAGTGAAAAATGAGGAACCACGTAATCTTTCTATTAATTCTGGGATTAATAGAAGCAGATATCTATTTCTCTTGTTAAGTGTATTCAGTCCACAGATCATCCATTACTTATGGGATATATTCCCTTCCCAACAGGAAGTTGCAAGAGGATCACCCAAGCAGAGCTGCTATATAGCTCCTCCCCTCACATGTCATACCCAGTCATTCTCTTGCAACTGACATAGTAGGAAGGTGTGAGAGGAGTGTGGAATTTTTATACTTAATTATTTCTTCAATCAAAAGTTTGTTATTTTAAATGGCACCGGAGTGTGCTGTTTTTTTTCTCTCAGGCAGTATTTAGAAGAAGAATCTGCCTGCGTTTTCTGTGATCTTAGCAAAAGTAACTAAGATCCACTGGCTGTTCTCGCACATTCTGAGGAGTGGGGTAACTTCAGAAAGGGAATAGCATGCGGGGTCCCCTGCAGATGAGGTATGTGCAGTAGAATATTTTTCTAAGGAATGGAATTGACTAAGAAAATACTGCTGATACCGATGTAATGTAAGTACAGTCTTAAATGCAGTAGCGACTGGTATCAGGCTGATGAATGTATGTACAATAAGTAATTTTCTAAGGAATGGAATTTGACTAAGAAAATACTGTAAATACTGAAGTAATGTATGAGCCTTAACTGCAGTAGAAGCGACTGGTAGCCGGCTTATTAATAACACTACCTAACTTTTAAAGTGCATGTTTAAAACGTTTACTGGCATGTTATTCGTTTTTTGTGAGGTACTTTGGTGATAAATCTTTTGGGGCATGATTTTCCACATGGCTGTCATTTATTTCTGCATAGAAACGGTTAACTGAGGTTTCCCACTGTTGTAATATGAGTGGGAGGGGCCTATTTTAGCGCTTTTTTGCGCAGTAAAAATTCAGTTACAATCTTCCTGCTTCTTCCTCCTTGATCCAGGACGTCTCTAGAGATCTCAGGGGTCTTCAAAATTCATTTTGAGGGAGGTAATCAGTCACAGCAGACCTGTGACAGTGTGTTTGACTGTGATAAAAACGTTAATTGTTAAATTGATTATCCGTTTTTGGGTATTAAGGGGTTAATCATCCATTTGCTAGTGGGTGCAATGCTTTGCTAACTTAATACATTTACTGTGAAAACTTGGTTGCTATAACTGATTTGGTTCATTGTTATTTCAACTGTGACGATTTTTTGTGCTTCTTAAAGGCGCAGTAGCGTTTTTTTATATTGCTTGTAAACTTATTTGAAAGGATTTTCCAAGCTTGCTAGTCTCATTGCTAGTCTGTTTAAACATGTCTGACACAGATGAATCTGTTTGTTCACTATGTTTGAAGGCCAATGTGGAGCCCCATAGAAATATGTGTACTAAATGTATTGATGTCACTTTGAATAAAAGTCCATTTTTATCTGTAAAGAAATTATCACCAGACAACGAGGGGGAAGTTATGCCGACTAACTCTCCTCACGTGTCAGTACCTTCGCCTCCCGCTCAGGAGGCGCGTGATATTGTGGCACCAAGTACATCAGAGAGGCCCATACAAATCACTTTGCAAGACATGGCTGCTGTTATGACAGAGGTATTATCTAAATTGTCAGAATTAAGAGGCAAGCGCGATAGCTCTGGGTTAAGGACAGAGCGCGCTGATGATGTGAGAGCCATGTCCGATACTGCGTCACAATTTGCAGAACATGAGGACGGAGAGCTTCATTCTGTGGGTGACAGATCTGATCCAGGGAGACCGGATTCAGAGATTTCTAATTTTAAATTTAAGCTTGAGAACCTCCGTGTATTGCTAGGGGAGGTATTAGCGGCTCTGAATGATTGTAACACGGTTGCAATTCCAGAGAAAGTATGTAGGTTGGATAGATACTTTGCGGTACCGGTGTGTACTGACGTTTTTCCTATACCTAAAAGGCTTACAGAAATTATTAGCAAGGAGTGGGATAGACCCGGTGTGCCCTTTTCCCCTCCTCCGATATTTAGAAAAATGTTTCCAATAGACGCCACCACACAAGACTTATGGCAGACGGTCCCTAAGGTGGAGGGAGCAGTTTCTACTTTAGCTAAACGTACCACTATCCCGGTGGAGGATAGTTGTGCTTTTTCGGATCCAATGGATAAAAAATTAGAAGGTTACCTTAAGAAAATGTTTGTTCAACAAGGTTTTACCTTACAGCCCCTTGCATGCATTGCGCCTGTCACTGCTGCTGCGGCATTCTGGTTTGAGTCTCTGGAAGAGGCCATTCGCACAGCTCCATTGGATGAGATTATGGTCAAGCTTAAAGCACTTAAGCTAGCTAATGCATTTGTTTCTGATGCCGTTGTACATTTAACCAAACTAACGGCTAAGAATCCGGATTCGCCATCCAGGCGCGCAGAGCGCTATGGCTTAAATCCTGGTCAGCTGACGTGACTTCTAAATTGCTTAATATTCCTTTCAAGGGGCATTGGCCCGGCTTGAAAGAAATTATTGCTGACATTACTGGAGGTAAGGGTCATACTCTTCCTCAGGACAGGGCCAAATCAAAGGCCAAACAGTCTAATTTTCGTGCCTTTCGTAACTTCAAGGCAGGAGCAGCATCAACTTCCTCCGCTCCAAAACAGGAAGGAACTGTTGCTCGTTACAGACAGGGCTGGAAAGCTAACCAGCCCTGGAACAAGGGCAAGCAGGCCAGAAAGCCTACTTCTGCCCCTAAGACAGCATGAAGAGAGGGCCCCCTATCCGGAAACAGATCTAGTGGGGGGCAGACTTTCTCTCTTCGCCCAGGCTTGGGCAAGAGATGTCCAGGATCCCTGGGCGTTGGAGATCATATCTCAGGGATATCTTCTGGACTTCAAAGCTTCTCCTCCACAAGGTTATCAGCAAACCAAATAAAGAAAGAGGCATTTCTACGCTGTGTACAAGACCTCTTAGTAATGGGGGTGATCCACCCAGTTCCGCGGACGGAACAAGGGCAAGGGTTTTACTCAAATCTGTTTGTGGTTCCCAAGAAAGAGGGAACCTTCAGACCAATCTTGGACCTAAAAATCTTAAACAAATTCCTAAGATTTCCATCATTCAAAATGGAAACTAATCGAACCATCCTACCCATGATCTACCTACCTTCATATACCGATTCACAAAGATCATTATCGGTACCTAAGATTTGCCTTTCTAGACAGGCATTACCAGTTTGTAGCTCTTCCCTTCGGGTTAGCTACGGCCCCGAGAATTTTTACAAAGGTTCTGGGCTCACTTCTAGCGGTGCTAAGACCGCGAGGCATAGCGGTGGCTCCGTACCTAGACGACATTCTGATACAAGCGTCAAGTTTTCAAATTGCCAAGTCTCATACAGAGATAGTTCTGGCATTTCTGAGGTCGCATGGGTGGAAGGTGAACGTGGAAAAGAGTTCTCTATCACCACTCACAAGAGTCTCCTTCCTAGGGACTCTGATAGATTCTGTAGAAATGAAAATTTACCTGACGGAGGCCAGGTTATCAAAACTTTTAAATGCTTGCCGTGCCCTTCATTCCATTCCACGCCCGTCAGTAGCTCAGTGCATGGAAGTAATCGGCTTAATGGTAGCGGCAATGGACATAGTACCATTTGCGCGCCTGCATCTCAGACCTCTGCAATTATGCATGCTAAGTCAGTGGAATGGGGATTACTCAGATTTGTCCCCTCTACTAAATCTGGATCAAGAGACCAGAGATTCTCTTCTCTGGTGGCTTTCTCGGGTCCATCTGTCCAAGGGGATGACCTTTCGCAGGCCAGATTGGACAATTGTAACAACAGATGCCCTCCTTCTAGGTTGGGGCGCAGTCTGGAACTCCCTGAAGGCTCAGGGATTATGGAATCAGGAGGAGAAACTCCTCCCAATAAATATTCTGGAGTTGAGAGCAATATTCAATGCTCTTCTAGCTTGGCCTCAGTTAGCAACACTGAGGTTCATCAGATTTCAGTCGGACAACATCACGACTGTGGCCTACATCAACCATCAAGGGGGAACCAGGAGTTCCCTAGCGATGTTGGAAGTCTCAAAGATAATTCGCTGGGCAGAGTCTCACTCTTGCCACCTGTCAGCGATCTACATCCCAGGCGTGGAGAACTGGGAGGCGGATTTTCTAAGTCGCCAGACTTTTCATCCGGGGGAGTGGGAACTTCATCCGGAGGTCTTCGCTCAACTGATTCATCGTTGGGGCAAACCAGAACTGGATCTCATGGCATCTCGCCAGAACGCCAAGCTTCCTTGTTACGGATCCAGGTCCAGGAACCCGGGAGCGGCGCTGATAGATGCTCTGGCAGCCCCTTGGGTCTTCAACATGGCTTATGTGTTTCCACCATTTCCGATGCTACCTCGACTGATTGCCAAGATCAAACAGGAGAGAGCATCTGTGATTCTGATAGCGCCTGCGTGGCCACGCAGGACCTGGTATGCAGACCTAGTGGACATGTCGTCCTGTCCACCATGGTCTCTACCTCTGAGGCAGGACCTTCTAATACAAGGTCCTTTCAACCATCCAAATCTAATTTCTCTGAGGCTGACTGCATGGAGATTGAACGCTTGATCCTATCAAAGCGTGGCTTCTCGGAGTCAGTTATTGATACCTTAATACAGGCACGGAAGCCTGTTACCAGAAAGATTTACCATAAGATATGGCGTAAATATTTATATTGGTGCGAATCCAAGGGTTACTCATGGAGTAAGGTTAGGATTCCTAGGATATTGTCCTTTCTACAAGAGGGTTTAGAAAAGGGCGTATCTGCTAGTTCGTTAAAGGGACAGATTTCTGCTCTGTCTATTCTCTTACACAAACGTCTGGCAGAAGTTCCAGACGTCCAGGCTTTTTGTCAGGCTTTGGCTAGGATTAAGCCTGTGTTTAAGACGGTTGCTCCTCCGTGGAGCTTGAACTTGGTTCTTAAAGTTCTTCAAGGGGTTCCGTTTGAACCCCTTCATTCCATTGATATTAAGCTTTTATCTTGGAAAGTTCTGTTTTTGATGGCAATTTCCTCGGCTCGAAGAGTCTCTGAGTTATCGGCCTTACATTGTGATTCTCCTTATCTGATTTTCCATTCAGACAAGGTAGTTCTGCGTACTAAACCTGGGTTTTTACCTAAGGTAGTTTCTAACAGGAATATCAATCAGGAGATTGTTGTTCCATCATTATGTCCTAATCCTTCTTCAAAGAAGGAACGACTTTTGCATAATCTGGACGTAGTCCGTGCCCTGAAGTTCTATTTACAGGCAACTAAAGATTTTCGTCAAACTTCTTCCCTGTTTGTCGTGTACTCTGGTCAGAGGAGAGGTCAAAAAGCTTCGGCAACCTCTCTCTCCTTTTGGCTTCGTAGCATAATACGTTTAGCCTATGAGACTGCTGGACAGCAGCCCCCTGAAAGAATTACAGCTCATTCCACTAGAGCTGTGGCTTCCACCTGGGCCTTTAAGAATGAGGCCTCTGTTGAACAGATTTGCAAGGCTGCAACTTGGTCTTTGCTTCACACTTTTTCAAAATTTTACAAATTTGACACTTTTGCTTCTTCGGAGGCTGTTTTTGGGAGAAAGGTTCTACAGGCAGTGGTTCCTTCCATTTAGGTTCCTGCCTTGTCCCTCCCATCATCCGTGTACTTTGGCTTTGGTATTGGTATCCCATAAGTAATGGATGATCCGTGGACTGAATACACTTAACAAGAGAAAACATAATTTATGCTTACCTGATAAATTTATTTCTCTTGTAGTGTATTCAGTCCACGGCCCGCCCTGTCTTTTTAAGGCAGATCTAAATTTTAATTAAAACTCCAGTCACCACTGCACCCTATGGTTTCTCCTTTCTTGTCTTGTTTCGGTCGAATGACTGGATATGACATGTGAGGGGAGGAGCTATATAGCAGCTCTGCTTGGGTGATCCTCTTGCAACTTCCTGTTGGGAAGGGAATATATCCCATAAGTAATGGATGATCCGTGGACTGAATACACTACAAGAGAAATAAATTTATCAGGTAAGCATAAATTATGTTTTTTCCTAGTGCGTTTGTTCAACTCTCTGTAATCTATTATAGGCCTTAGCGTGCCATCTTTATTGGTCACGAAAAACATGCCTGCCCCAGCGGGGGAGGTACTAGGTCTAATGAACCCCTTTTTAAGATTGTCGTCAATGTAAACCTTTAAATGCTCTAGTTCGGGTTTAGAGAGTGGGTAAAGGTGTCCAAAAGGTATGGATACCCCTGGTAGCAGATCTATTGGGCAATCGTAGGCCCTATGAGGTGGAAGAGATTCTGCTTCGGTCTTGTCGAATACATCTCGGAATTCTTGGTATTCTAAGGGTATGAGGTGTTCAGTACTAGTTACAGAGAGGAAAATGGAGTTGTTAGGCAACTGTTCACTTCCTTCTTGTTTAGAGAATGATATGGTTAAGTGTGTCCAATCTATGTTCGGTTTGTGGGACCTCAGCCACTGTATGCCAAGAATTACCCTGAACATAGGGGAGGAGATAACATCTAATGATATCATATGAGAGATATGGTTGTCTATGTGTATAGTCAAGGGTAGTGTCTGATGTGTGAGAGGCCCACTCGATAGGATACTACCATCAATGACTTTGAAAGAGACTGGAGTTTGCTTTGAAATCATAGGAATTTTATTTTTTAACACAAATTCCATGTCAATGAAGTTTCCGCAGGATCCGGTATCAATTAGAGCTGTCGTCTGGATCGTGTACGACTCCCACTGTAAAATGACAGGAAATGTGAGATATGAGGTAGTAACAAGTTTAGAAAAAAAACTAAATTGAGGTTGTGTATTCTTACCTAGTTTTTGTTTAGCCAGTTGGGGGCAGTCCTTTACCTCATGTTTGGGTGATGCACAGTATAGGCATAGGTTTAAAGTCTTCCTTCTTGTTTTCTCCTGTGTGGATAGCGGGCCTTTTATGAAGCCTATCTCCATCGGTTGCGGCAGGTCCTTGGTAGCTGCAGTAGGTAATACAGACAGCCTCTTTGCAACACCCAATCTCTCACTACGCCTGTCTATAGAGATAGCGACTGTAAAGAATTCTTCTAGAGTCTCAGGTATCCCTATGCGTGATATTTCGTCCTTCAGGTCTTCACTTAAACCGAGACGAAATTGATTTTTGAGAGATATCTCATTCCACATAGCATCTCTTGCAAAAATTTTAAATTGAGTGATATAAGTTTCAACAGGGTTTTTGGACTGTTTATTTTCTGAAGATATCTGCTTGTAAGGATCATCGTAAAGAGTTGACATCTCAGAAAAAAAGCATCCAGAGAACCCAAGATAGGGTCTTCTTTTTCAAAGAAAGCATCTGCCCATGCCCTTGGCTCTCCTCTGAGGTAGGAGATTACAGTTAATACTCTGGTTCTTTCTGTGGCATAAGTCTTGGGTTTAAGTTGAAACATGAGTAAACAGGAATTCCTGAATTCTCTAAACTGTGCCCTATTACCAGAGAACCGTTCAGGAGTTGACACAGCAGGTTCAGGAGCATGATCTGTTGCAGCTGGTTTGGCTGCTAATGTTTCTCTAAGACAGGCTTTCAAAGCCTGATTCTCTACTTGCAATTCACGGAAGGAGTTGGATAAAAGATCAACTCTATCTGTCAAACTTTTTAAATGGTCTGCCATAGCGGTGGGCTCCATTTCCAACTTTAAGATTAACAGGACCTGGATAAATAACAACTTTATGCTCTGTTCCAAGTTTAGTACGCCCTGTATTTTCCTGGCTGGATTATTATGTAATATTCTTAAAGTTCTCAGTCAATTAACTGTATCAACGATAACGACACTTGTTGTTCAAGTTAAATATAAACATATTCCTTTATAACCAAATATGGTTTTGTGCCACTATGCAACCTTGCCTTATAGGTACTTCCCAGGTTAACAAAGTGACTTAATATTGCCAGACTGTAATCAGCTGTGTTCCGGTGTAGCTAAGAACACAGGTTGATTACTGATGGCAAGGATCAAAAGATTTGAATGTTAATACCTCACCAACCTCGCTTGTGAAGATGGAAGTCCCCAGTATGGTTAGTAGGTACTGACCGCAACTCCGGCTTCTAGGTCTGTGTGAGAGACGCTGCTTTCAGGAGCGGGCGGTAGCTGATGACGTAACCGCAGCTCCGAGCGTCTCTGTCAACACAGCTTGTGAGGATCGCCAAGCAGGAACAGTCTGCGGTGGAATATAGCGTAGCGGAGGTTAGTAAAGAGTAGGTAGAGAAAAGACAAATGTCCTCAGGCTAGTAGTTTGTTGTTGCAGGGTTTGCTAAAACAACTTCAATAATCCAGCAACTAGCTAAGTAGGCTGTGGTCCTTTATATGGAGGAGGTGGAGTCTTCTTAAAAGTACAGTGTGAGGAAAACGAAATTCCTTACAGGAGGTCTACAAACTCCAGCTTGCTCCTGTTTGTGTATAGGACCTTTTCATATGCAGGGGAGAGGGAGAGTTTGCTGTTCCTGCTTTCCCAGGCTGTGAGGGACTTCCCTGCTACCCCGACTGGGTAGTGCCGACGACCGGGTCCTTCTTCTGCCTGGAACAAGTGGCTATGTAGCCCAGGAAAGTGATTTTAGCTGGAGCTCACCCAAATAAATAGACAGACTAGCCTTCAGGTAAGCAAAAACTGATTTTATTGAAAACATGCACTCCTTTTATACAGACAGCTCATCTTGATAAGACCCTGGACAATCCCACTATTTTCCCACCATTCCCGCCCCTCCAGACAGCCCGGCACCTCCATAGGAGCCACAGTCCCACATAATCCCAATACATATGGGTGGCGGTTTCGGGGTGATCCCAGTGGAGCGGCGGCAATTCCAGGGTGTAATTTTAAATCTCTGGGTCCCCAGATGCCACAGTCCAAAAATCAGCATGACTCGTTACTGGGGACCGGAGTTACAGTCCGTTGAAGTTATGGCGATAGGGGTGTCCAAAACCCCCAGTTCCCAAAGGAGCTCCCCCTGATATTTGCCACAGCTCTTGTCCTCCCTAGGGGCTACCAATCCCCAAAAGAGCAGAGCTCTGGGGCAAAGGGCTGCTGGAGAGACCAGGGGTAAAGTTAGTGGGTGTCCTGGTGTCCTGTGGCCGACCGGGAGTTCCAGGAGCCTGGCCAGCCTGAGAGGAGTTAGGCGGGTGTCCGTTGTGATGCGGCCAACTGTGAGTTCCAGAAGCCCAACCAGCCTAGGAGGGTTTTCCTGGTCATACACCAAACAAAAACTTCCAGAGATTGTGGTTGCTCTGAGGAGCCCCAAACCACTGAGAAACAGCTGGAGTGAAGTCTATAGGGGGGCAAGGGTTCAGCCCCTGCAGCCCAGTATCCGTGACAACTCCCCCCCTCCAGTTCGGCAGACCCAGCTAGATCCATTTCAGTCCGCTGGGAAAGTCCGTCAGCATTCCTATTGCTCTTTCCCGGTCGGTACTGGATGTCAAAGTTAAATGGCTGCAGGGCTAGGCTCCACATCAACAGTCTCCCGTTGTCCCCGGAAACACGGTTGAGCCATACTAGGGGGTTGTGGTCAGTAAGAATGGTGAAGGGTCTCCCATATAGGTAGGGCTGCAACTTCTTCAAAGCCCATACCAGCGCCAGACACTCCTTCTCAACCGCCGCGTAGCCTACTTCTCGGGGTAGCAGTTTGCAACTGATGTAGGCAACGGGGTGGTCCTGTCCTTTATCGTCCGCCTTTCTTAGTATGGCCCCCAACCTGAACATGGAGGCATCTGTGTGGATAGAAAAACGTTTGGCTGGGTTAGGAGCAGCCAGTACTGGGGCAGAGATTAAGGCAGACTTAAGACTCTGAAAGTCTTTTTCACACTCGTGGGACCACTGGACCAGTCGTGGAAGTCGTTTACGGGTCAGGTCAGTCAGGGGTTTGGCAAGGGTGCTGTAATTAGGGACGAACCTCCGGTAGTAGCCTGCAGTACCCAGAAAGGCAAGGACTTGGGTTTTGGTCCTGGGGGTGGGCCAGTTAGCCACTGCCTCGACTTTGGCCGGCTCGGGTCGCTGCTTACCGCAACCGACTCGGTGGCCTAAGTACTGAAATTCCGAGCGCCCAATGGTACACTTATCTGGCTTCAACGTTAGGCCGGCGGCTCAAAGACGATCTAAGACGATGCCTAGGTGGACCAGATGGTCCTCCCAGGTCTCGCTATAGATGGCGATGTCATCCAGGTATGCACAGGCATAGTCCTGGAGGGCATCCAACAGGCGGTCTACCATTCTTTGGAAAGTGGCTGGGGCGTTCTTCATTCCAAACGGCATGACCTTAAACTGGTATAAGCCGAATGGAGTGATGAAGGTGGATGGCTGTGGTGGTAAACCCAGGGACAGTAGAGAACATGTCACTTTGTTCCAAGAGTCGCCGGACCTGCCTTTTCTGTCCAGGCTCTAACCAATCGTCTAGGGATATGTCATCCACCCCCTGAGGGATGTCAGTAGGTCCGGGAAGCTCCGGAATTTGAAGACTTTCAGAGTCTTCCACTGCCGGCGCACAGATAGCGGCCACATCTCTAGGTCTCTCTATGTATGCCTTTAACATGTTCACATGAAAGGTCCGATGGATCCATTCATCTGAACACTTCGCTACCACATATGTGGTGTTGTTCAGTTGTTCCACAACCCGTAAGGTCCTTGCCAAGAGGCCTATAGCTTGTCGGTTTTGACAGGCTTTAGAGCGAGGACCTTCTGTCCCACAATCAGGGTTCGGGTACGGGCATTGCGATCGTACCATCGCTTCTGCCTTTGCTGAGAGGCTTGAAGGTTCTTGCGTACCTGGGCAGCCAGGTCCTTCAGCCAGTCTCTGAGCTGGAGTACGTACTCCACAACAGAGTGCTGTTCCCCCCCGGTGGCTCCCTCCCAGTGGGCTCGTACCAAATCTAGTGGGCCCTAACCTTTCGACCATATAGAAGTTCAAAGGGGGAAAAACCAGTGGATTCCTGAAGCACCTCTCGATATGCAAAGAGAAGGTGCGGCAGGAATCTCTCCCAGTCCTTGTGAGTGGCCGAGAACATCCAAAGTAGTTGCTTTAGAGTCCCGTTAAACCTCTCACACAGCCCATTCCTCTGGGGATGGTAAGGGGTGCTGTGCAGGGGTTTAATTCCGCACAACTCCCAGAGTTGTTGAGTGATTTCCGCAGGGAACTGTGTTCCCTGATCAGAAACCACTTCCCGAGGGAAGCCTACCCTGGTGAATATCCGGAGCATCGCATCTGCTATGGTCTCCGCCGTGATATTGGCCAAGGGGATTGCCTTGGTGTATCGGGTGGCATAGTCCACCACTGTAATGATGTATTTCTTCCCTGATGGGCTGGGCTGGGCCGAGCTAATGGCCCCACAATGTCTACTGTCACTCGGCTAAAGGGTTCCTCAATAATGGGCAGGGGATGGAGGGGGGCTTTCGTATGGTCACCTGTCTTTCCTACCTTCTGGCAAACCTCACAGGATTTACAGTATTCCTTAATATCGGCTGTAATGCCTGGCCAGAAGAAGGTTTGAGTCAAGCGGTGGTGGGTCCTTTGCTTTCCTAAGTGGCCGGCTAAGGGGATGTCATGCCCTATGTTCAGTAGGTTGGACCGAAACTTCTTCGGTACGACCAGCTGACATTTGGGCACCGGTCCTTTTCTCCTCTTGGAGATCCGGTACAGGAGCTCTCCCTCCCACTGGAATCGTTCATCTCCTGGGCCCTGGGGGTCAGCCCCTACTCGGTCTCTGTAAGGGGCTAGGGTTGGGTTGCTCAAGGTTTCTTTGGCGAAGTCAGAGGGGGTTGTCCAGGAGGGGGTGTCAGTAAGTTCGGGGTTAGTGGGGATGGGTAGTCGGGGAAAGGTAGATGTCGGGGTGGTAGTTCTTACCTCGGTCCCCAGAGTTGGTGAGGTGGCGGAGCATCTTGCCTGCTAGCGGGTAGTCACTGGGCAGGTATCCAGAGAGGCATTCCCCACATAGGCGGACACAAGGTGGCCAAGGTCGTTTCCCAACAGGACCTCAGCAGGGATGTAGTGCATAACCCCTACTTCTACATTGCGGGAGTCGGTTTTCCAGTTCAAATGAACCCAGGCTGTAGGAATCCTGAGGACCTCACCTCCGGCTACCCCCACAGCAAGGGTGCCCCCAGTGCAGCCGGAGGGGGGAATGAGGTGAGGTTGGATCAAAGAAACGGTGGCCCCCATATCTCTCATTCCTTGAGCCGCCTGCCCGTTGAGCCAGACAACTTGCCGGTGTTGTTGTCGGTTGTCTTGGTCCATTGAACCGACATGGTGCAAGACACCCACTTCTTCTCCTGTCCACTCAGCATAGGGGTCGGAGCTCGCTGTATGGGCACAATGGGCAGTGGCCTGATAGGTGTGGGCTTGAGGAGACCCCCACAAGGTTGAGGCAGGGTTCCTTGGCGGCTGGGCTGGGGGGTTTCATTGTCTGGCGGGGCAGTCCTGTATAACATGTCCGGGGTGTCCACACCCATAACAGCCCCGGGGATGACTGCTCCCGGCCACTTAAACAGGGGGCGGCCGGGTCTGTGGCTGCCAAAAGAACGTTGGGGTTCAAGCTGGGCTGGAGCGGAGCGGGTTGCTGGCAGGGGGTCTGTGGCCGCCTGGCGCCGGGCATCCACATACTGATCAGCCAGGGCAGCGGCTTGGTCAGCTGTTCTGGGTCCCTTGTCTTTTACCCAGTCCCTTATCTCTGCTGGGGTGTGGTTGTAGAACTGCTCCATCAGGATGAGTTGAACAGCTTCGTCTAGGGTGGTGATGTGGCACCCAGTAACCCAGGAGTTCAAGGATCTAGCTAAGCGGTGGGCAAACTCTGTATACGGCTGCTCCTGTTGTCTTTGTAGTCTCCTGAAGTTTAGCCGGTG
The DNA here is from genome assembly GCF_027579735.1 of Bombina bombina. Lineage (NCBI taxonomy): Eukaryota > Metazoa > Chordata > Amphibia > Anura > Bombinatoridae > Bombina > Bombina bombina. Next base: position 624,507,646 of record NC_069501.1, read on the forward strand.
AGCCTCCGGGGTAAGTCCATACCGAGCAAGGATGCGCTCCTTCACCCGGTCATAGTTGCCTTAATCTTCGGAGGGGATAGTGTGGAAAGCCTCCAAGGCCCTACCGGATAGTTTCTCATTTAAGATAGTAACCCTATCGGCATTAGTGACCCCATGCATCTGGCACTGGGTCTCGAACAGCTGTAGGTAGTGGTCGATATCCTCACTCCCATCATCCTGGAAGGTTCGGAAAGCCCCGTGAGGTAGTTTCTTGGGCTGGGAAGGGGGGTTCAGGGGATCCAGCATGACCTCTCCTATAGACTTCTGAAGCTCCAACATGAGTATCTTGTTGGCGTCAGTCACTATCCGAGTAATGAACTCCTTGGGGGGGGTTAGGTCCATAGAGAGCCAGTTGCCACTGTACCTGCCGCTGTTTGTCGGATGTTGTAGTCCCTGGAGTGGAGGCTGTACTGGGCTGTCCTCTGCTTTGGTCACTGTCCGACCCACCAGCCTGTTCACTAGCCCGATCGTCCTCCTTCAGTTTGGCTATGAGCACTGCCTTTGTCTTGTTGCCAGCGACTTTCCCTCTAGTCTGCATCAATGTTCTCAATTCTTCCTTCCGGAGCCCCTGGTACTGCTCCATCCGGCAAGATCTTCAGTTGGTGGTTTGGACGTTCCAGGTAGACGGAAGCATCCCACCGCTGCCAACCAATGTGACGGACTTCCCCGCTACCCCGACTGGGTAGCGCCGTTGACCGGGTCCTTCCTCTGCCTTGAACAAGTGGCTATGTAGCCCAGGAAAGTGATTTCTATGTAGCCCAGGAAAGTGATTTTAGCTGGAGCTCACCCAAATAACTAGACAGACTAGCCTTCAGGTGAACAAGAACTGATTTTATTGAAAACATGCACTCCTTTTATACAGACAGCTCATCTTGATAAGACCCTGGACAATCCTACTATTTTCCCGCCATTCCCGCCCCTCCAGACAGCCCGTCACCTCCATAGGAGCCACAAGCCACAGTCCCACATAATCCCAATACATATGGGTGGCGGTTTCAGGGTGATCCCGTTGGAGCGGGTGTCATTTTAAAGCTCTCAGTCCCCAGATGCCACAGTCCAAAAATCAGCATAATTCGTTACTGGGGACCAGAGTTACAGTCTGTTGAAGTTATGGGGATAGGGGTGTCCAAAACCCCCAGTTCCCAAAGGAGCTCCCCCCTGATATTTGCCACAGCTCTTGTCCTCCCTAGGGGCTACCAATCCCCAAAAGAGCGGAGCTCTGGGGCAAAAGGCTGCTGGAGCTACCAGGGGTAAAGTTAGCGGGTGTACTGGTGTCCTGTGGCGGGAGTTCCAGGAGCCGGCCAGCCTGAGAGGAGTTAGGCAAGTGTCCGTTGTGATGCGGCCGACCGGGAGTTCCAGAAGCCCGGCCAGCCTAGGAGGGTTTTCCTGGTCATACACCAAACAAAACCTTCCAGAGATTGTGGTTGCTCTGAGGAGCCCCAAACCACTGAGAAACAGCTGGAGTGAAGTCTATAGGGGGGCAAGGGTTCAGCCCCTGCAGCCCAGTATCCTTGACACAGGCCCTTTCACTGGGTGTCCCAGCATAACATCATCAGTGCTAAACTGGTAACTTCTAAGTAAGTTTTTAAAAGGTTTTATACTGGATTTTTATATCAGTATCTGTGCATATTCTTCTTTATGGTATTGTCTATTGCATGCAGTTAATTAAAAATTGTTGTACAAAAAAGGGCATTTGAAAAAAAAGGGCATTTGAAATTATATTATAGTCTGTTATTATTGGAAGAAGAATGTTCCAGCACTGAATAAATCAACATTTTTTGTATGGTTTGTTTCTCTTCGCCAATTCAGCTGTATGAGTTTTCCTTACAAGCCAGTGAATATTAATATAGCATCTTATCAGTTCATACACGTATGTCCTACTATTTTCAACTTAAAGTGAATGTAAATTTTGATGCTTAATTGCCTGGTTTTTAAAAATTTGATTAAAAACAGGGGCACTTTAATTCATCAAAATTTACATTTCACTCCTGTTGTGAATTTTTTTTTACCTTTTAAACTTGACAGCAGCTCCAGCTTCCTCCGGTTGTCGCAAGCCATTTCTGATGTCAGAAATGATGGATAGGTCATCTTCCAATCACGGCTTCCCCCCCGGGGGAATCAGTGTCTGATTTAAAGCAGTGATTGGAAAAAGCCGGATTCCTCATTTTAGACCCAGAAAGAGGCTTTGCAACGGGTGGTGGAAGCTGGAGCTGCTGTCAAGATTAAAAGGTAAGTTTTTTTTTTTCAAACAGGAGTGAAATGTAAATTTTGATGAATTAAAGTGCCCCTGTTTTTAATCGAATTTTTAAAAACCGGGCACTTTAGCATCAAAATTTACAATCACTTTAACTTTAAAAAACACATGCAAACAAATATTTTTAACATTGCTGCTCTCTTAAATACTTTATATGTTTGTTTTTTTACCTTCTTTTTTTGTGCCGTGGACCCCTTTGGAAGTCTGGTGAAGCCTAAGAACCCCTTCTCAATATAATGTTTTTAAATGCATAAAATATGAAGGATTCAAACTGAAGCTAATTATATTAAAATATAATTGTCAAAATATAGTCGTCGTCGCCCCCCCAACAAAATGATATGCTCTGATTTTTTTCGACTATATTGACCCTTTGACACATTAAATACATAGACAATACATTTAAAATATAAAGTAAATTTTTAATTTTAATGTGCAACAACTGTAATCTCATGTTAAAATATTTATTGGTAACAAAGTCACAGTTGCTCCTAATACTACTGTGGATTGTTGCCTATATTTATAATTGAAGAAAATGCTGCATTTCAGTTAGTGGTTAGTGAAATTTAAAGATGTAATTTTTACAATCCAAGTTCATGGACCCCCTGTGTTGGAATCCCTACTTTAAATGGACAAAAGTCAATAGTTTACTGTGATCATACAGCTGCAGCATGGTATTACAGCATAATTGCAAACTGTCCAGTTTTTACCAGAATAGTCAAATGTTTTGTGTTCCTGTCCCTGCCTTTTAAAGGACCAGTAAATACAGTAGATTTGCATAATAAACAAAGCATGATAACAAGACAATGCAATAGCACTTAGGGGCCTAGTTATCAAGCCGTCAACCTCAAATACGCTGGAATTCCGCAGCGTATTTGTGGCGAGGCTGATTCGCCTTAGTTATCAAAGGCTACAGACCGGCAAAAGTAGAATTTTCTGACGTAAACTTCGATCCGCCGGACTCAGTCCGACACAGATCGATTCTTATGTCACTCCAGATGTTTCGCACACAAGTGCGGCACAATCTGACTACTTTTGCTAGTTATCAAAAAACTAGCAGGTACGCTCGGCACTTTTCCGGCCCAGCGTACCTGGTTTTCAATCCGCCACCCTGGAGGCGGCGGATCCCATAGGAATCAATGGGAGTCTGACCAAAGCGAAAGTACAAGTTCGGTGCTGCCCGACATCCCATTGATTCCTATGGGAGCTGTCTACACCTAACACCCTAACATGTACCCCGAGTCTAAACACCACTTATCTGCCCCCCCTACACCGCCGCAACTAAATAAAGTTATTACTCCCTAAACCGCCGCTCCCGGAGCCCACCGCAAGCCACTCTATACATATTAACCCTAAACCGCCGCTCCCGGAGCCCACCGCACTATAATATATGTATTAACCCCTAAACCGCCGCTCCCGGACCCTGCCATAACCTATATTAAATTTATTAACCCCTAATCTGCCCCCCCTACACCGTCGCCACCTATAATACATTTATTAACCCCTATCCTGCCCCCCACTACACCGCCGCCACTGTAATAAATTTATTAACCCCTAAACCTAAGTCTAACACTAACCCTAACACCCCCCTAACTTAAATATTAATTAAATCAATCTAAATAATATTTCTATTATGAACTAAATTAATCCTATTTAAAACTAAATACTTACCTTTAAAATAAACCCTAATATAGCTACAATATAAATAATAATTATATTGTAGCTATCTTAGGATTTAATTTTATTTTACAGGTAACTTTCAATTTATTTTAACTAGGTACAATAGCTATTAAATAGTTACTAACTATTTAATAGCTACCTAGCTAAAATAAAGAGAAATTAACCTGTAAAATAAAAAATAACCTAAGTTACAATTACACCTAACACTACACTATAGTTTAATAAATTATTCCTATTTAAAACTAAATACTTACCTGTAAAATAAACCCTAAGATAGCTACAATGTAATTAATAATTACATTGTAGCTATCTTAGGATTTATATTTATTTTACAGGTAACTTTGTATTTATTTTATCTAGTTAGAATAGTTATTAAATAGTTATTAACTATTTAATAACTACCTAGCTAAAAGAAATACAAAATTACCTGTAAAATAAATCCTAACCTAAATTACAATTAAACCTAACACTACACTATCTTTAAATGAATTAAATAAATTAACTACAAATAACTACAATTAAATACAATTACATAAACTAACTAAAGTACAAAAAAAAAGCTAAGTTACAAAAAATAAAAAAATAAGTTACAAACATTTTAAAAATATTACAATTTTAAGCTACTTACACCTAATCTAAGCCCCCTAATAAAATAACAAAGCCCCCCAAAATAAAAAAATAATCTACCCTATTCTAAATTTAAAAAGTTCAAAGCTCTTTTACCTTACCAGCCCTTAAAAGGGCCTTTTGTGGGGACATGCCCCAAAGAATTCAGCTCTTTTGCCTGTAAAAGAAAAATACAACCCCTCCCAACATTAAAACCCACCACCCACATACCCCTAATCTAACCCAAACCCCCTTAAAATAACCTAACACTAATCCCCTGAAGATCATCCTACCTTTAGTCGTCTTCACTCAGCCGAGCAGCGATGGAACCGAAGAGGAGACCCGGAGCGGCAGAAGTGATCCTCCAAGCAGCGCTGAAGAAATTTTCCATCCGATGAAGTGATCCTCCAAGCGGCGCTGAAGAACTATTCCATCCGAGCGATGTCATCTTCCAAGAGGCGCTGAAGAAGTCTTCTATCCGGGCGATGTCATCTTCCAAGCCGGGTCTTCAATCTTCATCCCGCCGACGCGGAACATCCTTCTTTACCGACGGACTACCGACGAATGAAGGCTCCTTTAAGGGACGTCATCCAAGATGGCGTCCCTTCAATTCCGATTGGCTGATAGGATTCTATCAGCCAATCGGAATTAAGGTAGGAAAAATCTGATTGGCTGATTGAATCAGCCAATCAGATTCAAGTTCAATCCTATTGGCTGATCCAATCAGCCAATCAGATTGAGCTCGCATTCTATTGGCTGATAGAAGACTTCTTCAGCGCCTCTTGGAAGATGACATCGCCCGGATGGAAGATTTCTTCAGCGCCGCTTGGAGGATCACTTCTGCCGCTCCGGGTCTCCTCTTCGGTTCCATCGCTGCTCGGCTGAGTGAAGACGACTAAAGGTAGGATGATCTTCAGGGGATTAGTGTTAGGTTATTTTAAGGGGTGTTTGGGTTAGATTAGGGGTATGTGGGTGGTGGGTTTTAATGTTGGGGGGGGTTGTATTTTTCTTTTACAGGCAAAAGAGCTAAATTCTTTGGGGCATGCCCCCACAAAAGGCCTTTTTTTTTTTTTTTTTTTTTAATTTTCAAAAGAGCTTTATTAATATAAAGTGTGCATACACATCATAAACTGAACATACAGTAAGAGTGATACAAAATAATTTTACAATGTTTTCTTCAATATACTGTTTGTAAAAAGACCCATAGTGTACATCGTATATATCAACTTTAGCTTGTTATATTACACTCTACACATCAGTGTATATCATTCACATTATTTATCCAGTTGGGGCATATGTGATGAAAGGGTTAAAGGGTGTGGGTGGGGGACAGGGAATAGAGGGAAAGAAAAAGAGAGAAAGCCAAAACCGAACTTGTTTTAGGAAAAGTTAAACCAGATATTAAAACTGTAACTGAAACTAGGTCGCTTATAGATACCATTTTATGCTTTGTAGGTTATTAGGACAACAATTGCAAGGGGGCACAACTCATGCTGCTAGGTATATTTGAAAGTTTATCATTGCGTCTATTGCTAAACTGTCTTTATGGCTCTGCAATCTGTAGCACCTACACATAAAATATAATGCTGCTATTCAACTTGGAGATTAATATGTTAAAGTAGATCATTCCGGCCAGCAGCAGAGGAGGCAAGACGTGTTCATCCTGAGCTCCTGAACCCAAAACCTATTATTGGGAATTAATTGCTATATTCAGGCTTCAATTAAGCTCCAATATGCCTATGGTCTCAAATAATCCTTTGACTGGCAATGATTCATGATGGTGCTTTGGGGATCACGTCTATAACCTAACCTACGTCCTGACTCTCCATAGCAAATATACATGTCAATTCAGAAACTGACTTTATCTTATCTCAACTGAATGGTTGTCTAGCCCACACCAGATTCCTGTATACTACAGAAATATCAAGGCTTAATTTAAGAAGTCTGCAGGAAAACCTGGTTTGCTACACGAAGTGGAAGTCGACATTTTTCTAAAATTAGGCCTCCTCAATGTAATCTAACCTACTTGGTCTCTAACGTGGTATATGATCTGTGGAGAGACGGCTACTACACGCAACCCCCCCTGGAAAACCGGGTTACAAAGCAGCAACACATTACCAATATTAGATAGAGAGACTACGCTGACACGTTAGCCATCTATCTATACAGTGGTGACTACATCACGCATCTACATAATGGAGCCCAAAGAATGTAATCTTATGGAAGCGATCAGCGATACACTTATGGCGCACTTCTCAAAACTTGAAAGAGCACTTGCGGCAGCCTGGGGAACTAGCTATAGTGCGACACAACAGCAAGATGGAACTGTAACTAGCAATACCGCAACTAGCTCAGAAATTGTCACGGAGATGGTAACCTCTCCTACTGAGCAGGGGGCGAAGGTAATGGACTATTTAGAGAAGAGGAGGACTGCGAAGGCTCAGCCTGTGTGTCAGGGAAACCTGGGCACTACAGCCCCTCTCACATACCTTCAACTCCTAGATGATTCACAGCCAGCTTGCAGGGAGCAATTTAGCTTATCTGACCAGCCAAATTACAGAATCCTGTATCCTACCTCAAAGCCAGCCACTTTGGTCACGAAGAGCTTTGGATCTCAGTCGGAGCAGAAAGACAGCAAGAAGAAACCTATCAACAGTAAAAAGCAAGCTTTGATCTCTACCTACCCTAAAATTAACTCGCAGACGGTCCCTAACTACTGGAGAAACATCTCTCACATCGGATTATCTACCACCAGTGTATGGGTTTGTCGGCTATACTTGATGTCTGAGCAATACAAATTCCCAGAGGATGGGGACATACTATGGTTTGGCTGTTATTCTGTTTCTCCTTCCATCCTGTATGGGAACAACTGCCTCCCGGGAAAACTGTTCATTAACTTCTCTCAAGCTAGCTGCATTACTATTGAGATCTTTGAGGACATTAGAGCTGGGGTAGGCTAAACTGAACGTTGAGACATGGCAGACCACCATGTTCATATACCCAGTACCAGCTCTTCTTCTCTATTAAGGTGGCTTGGAGCTGGGATAACATATGATTTACAGGTCTTCCTGGGCAGTATAGCTACAATGAGACTCGATACAGATGGATAAGTTGGTTATGTGTATATTTCTATATTTTGCAGCCTATATTAAGATGTCACATACTCTGAAATGTACATATACTCCAAGTGACCTGCATTAAGCTTTATGTTCTTATCATTAAACATGTTCAAAGTGAGCAAAGTTAAAATATCTAAGCGGCAGATATCTCTTCATACTGGGAACTTTTTATAATGTTGGATGCATTAGTTCCCTAGCTAGTACGAGTTAGTCATTTTGATCTTGGTTGTTTCTTTATAAATAAGGATATGTGTTATAGGATGTGCCTAATTATGCCCAACTGTTTGACTTTATGGTATACACTTTACAACTGTATATAGCACTGTTTAATCGGCTTATAGGCATGCTATCTATATCTGTTTTGCGTGTTAGACTCACAATAAAGTTTACTGGTAGAAGATGTAATGGCCATTTACAGCCACTAGAGGGGAGTCAAAGCTCAGTTATAACCTGTGCTATACGGCAAATTTGTGTGATTTAACTGCCTTGGTCAATTGTTCCTATAAGTATGTTTGATAAGCATTGACTTAAGGCATCATTGGAAACTTTAGAAATACTCCTTGGACATCTGGAATTGGCATCTGGTATTTGTTATAGATAGCTTTTCTCTCACTTAATATTTACATCCTACATGGAGAGTGTCTATCACACTATTTATAATGTCCTAGCTATAGAAATGTGGAGGAGTTTTAGATAAGGCTTGTCACCATAATTTTTTTGTCAATATGCCATTGGGGTATCTGTATTTAACTATCTGTGCTTCTTAAATAGATTGGTGTTGTTTGTGGTATACTATCATTTACTATTGTTTAAAACCCTTGAATTTAACTATATTTTCCTCTCCTTTAATCATAGATGCCTGCTAGTAGATTTGACACACTATTGCTGGGTATAGGGCCCATACCCAGTAGGTGGGATATAAGAAAAGAAGAAATATAATTTTCCTTTCTCTTTAACACAGCATAGCTACTTTTATATTTTTCCTTGTGCTAGTACAGGCCATGCTATATTAAACTTATCAGGGTGGAAATAGGTATGGTAATATAATATATCTTCAGGTTGTCCCTATTTAGGGATACTTGCTGTATCCAATCGTCGGCATTACATTTGGAACGTAGCCAGATGTACGCATAAAAAACACTAAATGCTTTTATCTCACTCCTATCTAATTAAAGCCAAGCCGTTAGTCTTTAATATTTTAATTTGTAGTCAATACATTCAAGGTGAGTTCATTCTTTATCCAATTGCACTTATATATACATGTTGAGGTTTACATTGTAGCACACTGCAAGTATAATTTTCATTTTTTATGCTATTAGCTTTGTTCCCCCAGTATCATAATACCACATTAGATGTTTAAGGCCCGTAAGAGGTCTCCAGCGGTTGGGGTGAACCATTATATCTCCTATAGTTTTATGACCAAGCTTGAGTGCAGTGCCCATACAGATATTATCTTTGCAACAAATACAGCTTTATGTAGTCCCTCTTAATAATTCCACAAAATCTAGCTTGACCCTACACATGAGTGATCTTAGGTTTAAAGCCTTGTTCTTTAGATGTACATATTTTTTAATGTCAGCACTCTATTCTTATTATATGTTTACCATGTGCTGCATAGACGCATGGCTTTTAGTTCATGCTATTGAACATATTTAACCACCCACCTCCCCCCCCATCCCTTATAATGTGCCCCCTAGTTAGGGTGGACGAAATAAGCGGTTTATCTTGCTTATACCGCAACTTTAATTAATCTCTTATTCTTCTAATAGTAACTCTTCAACTATTGTGTTCCTCTATTGGTACCACCTATAAGTTGAGTTTAAAATTCTGACTATTACAGCTTATATGTTATGAACTACCAGATATTAATACCGAGAACTATACTGTAACCATATTTTTTCTTAGTAACTCTTATATTATAGCATAGTGCTGTCGTTATTTACCTTATCTAGTTTGGTAAATTACATAATCCATGAGTAGTCCTATGGATCCTTCATTATTCCAAGTTAATTCCCTTCATATCCTGTACTGTAATTCCCTTAGGATGTCTAAATGTTGTTAACGCTATGTTCACGGACAAGCATAGAATATAATGTTTTACAGTAATAATATGTTGAATCTATCGAGAAAATTATTTCACAAATAAATAAAAAGAAAAACCCCAACGGTGTAGACATTTGGGAAAAATGTTAACAGGTCATAATCAAGATCTGAATCAGTATATGATTATTGTATGGATAAGGCCTTGTTGGATCCTTGAATATCTTACTTTGTATCCTGTTCAATATACTTATGTTTTACTCCTACCCTGCGTGGTAGAATAACATGTCTTGTATATGTTTGCACTGTTGGATATAAATAAAAATGTAAAAAAAAAAAAAAAAAGTAGATCATTCCACCCTTCTTAGGCCCCGGCCGCCGGCCATGTGGGTGAAGTAACTGATGCGACACTCCATCACTTGTGTTCTATTGCGCATCATTCATATAGCAAGCAGTTAACAGTGCATTTTAACATTACGATCTATACTCCTATAAAACAGTTTTTTATATTTTTGTTAGACTTCATCAAGATAGTAATTTTATACATATTTATATAAATTAATACTAACAAGCATAAAGTATCAAATACCCCTGCCGTATTTGCAAGACACCTAAGAAGCATAAATATCCGCTGATAACAATTTTAAAGACCAATAAACAGAATTAAATGGAAAACCTAATATAGCTACTAAACCCTACTGAGAGGCAAACATAAACAGTATGTCTAAGAGAAACCGGCATAGTTCACTTGGCAAAAAAAAAAAAAACAACAACCCAAATGTTCTTATGATCAGTCTCCAGGTTTTACCTGCTGCAAAGCAATGTTCTTTATGTTAGCTAGGAGATTTCTGCATCTAAAGTCTGAATGTGCCATGTAGGATAAGTCAGCTTTCCCACCTCTGAATCCATTTTTGAAATATGCACTGTTTGTGGGCATCTGGGTGACCTGTCCGTAGTTGGGGTTATTGTCTCGGGCGCCTTTCTCACTAAGCGCATCCATCTTGTTATTGCGGTTCCGTGCAGTGATCGCAGCTCTCCTGGAACTCCCTCCGATCATCTCTGCAGACGCAGCTAACACTGAGATCCGGATTGCCATATGATGTCTGTCTATTTTAGCTGATAAACGTGTTTGAATTGCAGCATCTGCAGCATCTTGCTGGGTTGTATGATAGCCATTTCCAGCATGTCATCTGGTTTATCATCTGGAGTAGGTGCATGTATCATGGTGTAGTCAGGCTTATTCTTGTAGGGAAAAGTGGTCTGTGTTCTTGCTGGGTTCTTTAGATAGTCTGTGCTCACCGCTCCCGGCACTGCAGTGTTGGCGCCATTTTGCTCATCAGGAACGATGTCTTCGTCACAGCAAATGAATGATGCATTGGGACTGAATTTCCTACTTATTAGGAAATCGTACGGAGCTTTTGCAATAAGTCTCTCCACCAGTCTCTCCAGTCTCTCTAGAGTCGTAGTAAAATTATCCTGTATTTCCATTTTGCCCTCATCAGCCATAGTTAAGTAGATGTAGGTGGACAGTTCTTCCCCCTGTCAATTGTGTTGCTGTTCACAGTGTCGGGTATAAGGTGTGAGCTAGGTACAGCGACCTAGTTGTTATCATTTTCAGTTAGGGCTAGATACCTCGGCGAGCCGAGGGGGGTGCGCTGCCTGCAAAGTCACCGCCGCTGCAGGCCTCTTTTCCGATCTCTGGTCCCAGTCTTCAAAAAAACAGATATATTTTCAGTAATCCGCACACAGTAGGACTGCGTAATTATGTATTAGGTTCGTTCTTGATCTATAACTGTTATATTCTCCCTATAATCGGCGGATTATTTGGAGTTCAGACGGAGACCATGAGAAATGTGACCACACCGGATCACAGCACGGACACGCCCCCAAAAGGCCCTTTTAAGGGCTGGTAATGTAAAAGAGCTTTGAACTTTTTAAATTTAGAATAGGGTAGGGCATTTTTTTATTTTGGGGGGCTTTGTTATTTTATTAGGGGGCTTAGATTAGGTGTAAGTAGCTTAAAATTGTTGTAATATTTTTAAATGTTTGTAACTTATTTTTTTTATTTTTTGTAACTTAGCTTCTTTTTTTTTGGACTTTAGTTAGTTTATGTAATTGTATTTAATTGTAGTTATTTGAGTTAATTTATTTAATTCATTTAAAGATAGTGTAGTGTTAGGTTTAATTGTAACAGGTTAGGATTTATTTTACAGGTAATTTTGTATTTCTTTTAGCTAGGTAGTTATTAAATAGTTAATAACTATTTAATAACTATTCTAACTAGCTAAAATAAATACAAAGTTACCTGTAAAATAAATATAAATCCTAATATAGCTACAATGTAATTATTAATTACATTGTAGCTATCTTAGGGTTTATTTTACAGGTAAGTATTTACAGGGAGTGCAGAATTATTAGGCAAATGAGTATTTTGACCACATCATCCTCTTTATGCATGTTGTCTTACTCCAAGCTGTATAGGCTCGAAAGCCTACTACCAATTAAGCATATTAGGTGATGTGCATCTCTGTAATGAGAAGGGGTGTGGTCTAATGACATCAACACCCTATATCAGGTGTGCATAATTATTAGGCAACTTCCTTTCTTTTGGCAAAATGGGTCAAAAGAAGGACTTGACAGGCTCAGAAAAGTCAAAAATAGTGAGATATCTTGCAGAGGGATGCAGCACTCTTAAAATTGCAAAGCTTCTGAAGCGTGATCATCGAACAATCAAGCGTTTCATTCAAAATAGTCAAAAGGGTCGCAAGAAGCGTGTGGAAAAACCAAGGTGCAAAATAACTGCCCATGAACTGAGAAAAGTCAAGCGTGCAGCTGCCAAGATGCCATTTGCCACCAGTTTGGCCATATTTCAGAGCTGCAACATCACTGGAGTGCCCAAAAGCACAAGGTTTGCAATACTCAGAGACATGGCCAAGGTAAGAAAGGCTGAAAGACGACCACCACTGAACAAGACACACAAGCTGAAACGTCAAGACTAGGCCAAGAAATATCTCAAGACTGATTTTTCTAAGGTTTTATGGACTGATGAAATGAGAGTAAGTCTTGATGGGCCAGATGGATGGGCCCGTGGCTGGATTGGTAAAGGGCAGAGAGCTCCAGTCCGACTCAGACGCCAGCAAGGTGGAGGTGGAGTACTGGTTTGGGCTGGTATCATCAAAGATGAGCTTGTGGGGCCTTTTCGGGTTGAGGATGGAGTCAAGCTCAACTCCCAGTCCTACTGCCAGTTTCTGGAAGACACCTTCTTCAAGCAGTGGTACAGGAAGAAGTCTGCATCCTTCAAGAAAAACATGATTTTCATGCAGGACAATGCTCACGCGTCCAAGTACTCCACAGCGTGGCTGGCAAGAAAGGGTATAAAAGAAGAAAATCTAATGACATGGCCTCCTTGTTCACCTGATCTGAACCCCATTGAGAACCTGTGGTCCATCATCAAATGTGAGATTTACAAGGAGGGAAAACAGTACACCTCTCTGAACAGTGTCTGGGAGGCTGTGGTTGCTGCTGCACGCAATGTTGATGGTGAACAGATCAAAACACTGACAGAATCCATGGATGGCAGGCTTTTGAGTGTCCTTGCAAAGAAAGGTGGCTATATTGGTCACTGATTTGTTTTTGTTTTGTTTTTGAATGTCAGAAATGTATATTTGTGAATGTTGAGATGTTATATTGGTTTCACTGGTAAAAATAAATAATTGAAATGGGTATATATTTGTTGCCTAATAATTATGCACAGTAATAGTCACCTGCACACACAGATATCCCCCTAAAATAGCTATAACTAAAAACAAACTAAAAACTACTTCCAAAACTATTCAGCTTTGATATTAATGAGTTTTTTGGGTTCATTGAGAACATGGTTGTTGTTCAATAATAAAATTAATCCTCAAAAATACAACTTGCCTAATAATTCTGCACTCCCTGTAGTTTTAAATAGGAATAATTTATTAAAGTATAGTGTAGTGTTAGGTGTAATTGTAACTTAGGTTAGTTTTTATTTTTACAGGTAAATTTCTCTTTATTTTAGCTAGGTAAGCTATTAAATAGTTAATAACTATTTAATAGCTATTGTACCTAGTTAAAATAAATTGAAAGTTACCTGTAAAATAAAAATAAATCCTAAGATAGCTACAATATAATTATTATTTATATTGTAGCTATATTAGGGTTTATTTTAAAGGTAAGTATTTAGTTTTAAATAGGATTAATTTAGTTCATAATAGAAATATTATTTAGATTTATTTAATTAATATTTAAGTTAGGGGGGTGTTAGGGTTAGTGTTAGACTTAGGTTTAGGGGTTAATAATTTTATTACAGTGGCGGCAGTGTAGGGGGGGCAGGATAGGGGTTAATAAATGTATTATAGGTGGCGACGGTGTAGGGGGGGCAGGATAGGGGTTAATAAATTTAATATAGGTTGCGGTGGGGTCAGGGAGCGGCGGTTTAGGGGTTAAACAATTTATTTAGTTGCGGCGAGGTGCGGGATCGGCAGGATAGGGGTTAATAACTTTATTATAGAGGGCGACGGTATAGGGGGGGGCAGGATAGGGGTTACTAGGTATAATGTAGGTGGCGGTGGGCTCCGGGGGCGGCGGTTTAGGGGTTAATACATTTATCAGAGTTGCGGCAGGGTCTAGGAGCGGCGGTTTAGGGGTTAATACATTTATAAGAGTTGCGGCAGGGTCTAGGAGCAGCGGTTTAGGGGTTAGTAACTTTATTTAGTTGCGGGGGGCTCCGGGGGCGCCGGTATAGGGGGTAGAACAGTGCAGTTTAGTGTGAGTGCTTAGTGACAGGCTAGCAATAAAGCTGTGAAAAAGCCGAAGAGCAGCGAGATCGGATGAGTGATAACTCTCACAGTCCGCTGCTCATCGCCCCGTACTTGGTGCACGGCTTTTTGACAGCTTTATTTGATAACTTAGGCGAAATTTTGCAGGTCTGCGGCGGCGATGTGAGGCGAGCTTAGGCGGGCGTATTGGGCCGGCGAAGGCAGGAAAGTTGACACGTTGATAACTACCCCCCATCGTGTGAACTTCAAATGAGTAGTAGATTTTTTTCTGACAAATTTCAAAATGATGTCTATTTCCACTCCCCCTGTATCATGTGACAGCCATCATCCAATCACAAATGCATATACGTATATTCTGAGAATTATTGCACATGCTCAGTAGGAGCTGGTGACTCCAAAAGAGTAAATATAAAAAGATTTTGCTAAGCTTGTCCCTTGTTCAATCCAGTCTGTATATAGTTTATGAAGAGCATTACTCCCGCCATAGAGGGAGCTGTGGCATTAGTCTCATTTTCTGCAATTTCTGTGGTCTTCTATTACACTGAAATAGCAGAGTGAGGTGAGGTGTCAGGTAAGGGAAAGCCATGATGTGAGATATATAATACCAGGGTAGGAAGCAAGGGGTGATGAAGCAAGGCAGCTTTATAGTGTATATACTGAGGTTTTGTTTAGCAGGGGCTTAACAAATCATGCTTTTATGTGCTGGAACTGGAGTTCACAGAACATACAAAAATTCCAGATTTACTGGGGCATTTCTAGATCTATTAAGTTGTTGCTCACAATCAATGCTGTAGCATTATTATTATTTATTATCAGGTATTTGTAGAGTGCCAACAGATTCCAAAGTGCTATGACATAGGTGGTATACAAAATAACATTTACAGGGGTCAAGTGGGTAGAGGGCCCTGCCGAGAGTTGCACTGTCGTAGTAGGCTATTATGAATGTGAACTACAAACAGCTGTGCTCATAGGCTTACATGCTATGGGGTTTAAGGGGATAGCAGTGGAGATAGAAGGTTAGTGTAGGTTGTATGTATCCCTGAATAGTACAGTCTTCAGGGAGCGCTTGAAGCTTCCAAAACTAGGGGAGAGTCTTGTGGAGTGGTGCAGAAAGTTCCATAAGATGGGAGCCAGTCTATTATTGACAGCATTTTAGCAGTTTTAGGGGAAAAAGTGCCAAATGTGGCTTTGTTTTTCATATCTTCCTGTATCTGATTTTTGGTTAGAAAAATCTCTCTCTCGATCTTGGCCCTTTGATAGCAGTCTCCAAAAGTAAGAGGAAAAACAATTATATAGGAACGATTACATCAGAGGGTAAAAAATATAATACTCCGAAGGATATTATTAAGCAATTCCAATTATTCTATCAGAAAATATATTCCCCTGTAGAAGTTGATCAAGAGGCGAAAAATACTTTTTGGAAAGATATCAAACCACAAAAAATTTCCTCAGAACATTTAAATATATTGAATAAAGAGATTACAACTGAAGAAACGCTCAATGCTATTAAAGAAGCAGTCTTACAGGCCCATTTATCAAGCTCCGTACGGAGCTTGAAGGGCCGTGTTTCTGGCGAGTCTTCAGACTCGCCAGAAACACAACTTATGAAGCAGCGGTCTAAAGACCGTTGCTTCATAACCCTGTCCGCCTGCTCTGAGCAGGCGGACAGGAATCGCCGGAAATCAACCCGATCAAATACGATCGGGTTGATTGACAGCTCCCTGCTGGTGGCCAATTGGCCGCGAGTCAGCAGGGGGCGGCGTTGCACCAGCAGCTCTTGTGAGCTGCTGGTGCAATGTTAAATGCGGAGAGCGTATTGCTCTCCGCATTTAGCGAGGTCTTGCGGACCTGATCCGCAGTGTCGGATCAGGTCCGCAAGCCCTTTGATAAATGGGCCCCTTAGAGAAGGCACCTGGGCCCGATCAATTGCCTATTGAATTTTATAAAATGTTATCAGAAGAGATAGCTGCTACCTTGACAGAATTGTTTAATAACTATTTCTTGTTGCATTCTAGGCCCTCTCAGTTCTTCACCGCTTCAAATATTACTCTTATTTTAAAGAAGGAGAAAGACCCTAATTCAATGGGCTCATATAGACCAATTTCGCTTCTTAATAGCGATTATAAGTTATTAGCCAATATATTAGCCAACCGTCTCAAAAAGATTATAGGAGATGCTATTCATCCGGACCAAACCGGATTTATTCCTGGCAGGTCAGCACAGAAAAACATCAGGAAGGCTATGACTATAATTGAATATATATTAGCATCCCATAGGACAGGGTCAGGGCCGATGCAAGATTTTGCTCTAGTAATGGTCGATGCAGAAAAAGCCTTTGACTCTGTCCTATGGGATCACTTATTAACGACCCTAAGCAGATTTGGCTTTTCAGGTCATTTCTATAATTATATCTCACTCTTATATCAGAACCCAACTTCCTATATCAGTATAAATAACATTCTTTCTCCTCCAATAACATTGCATAAGGGAACAAGACAGGGCTGTCCTCTCTCACCATTATTATTTGACATAGCCATCGAACCTCTGGCGGTGAAGAGTCGAGAGGTCTTGGAAGGTATAAGAATAAAACAATATAAAGTCACGCTTTCATTATATGCGGATGATATCTTATTCTATACAAGAAATTCAACCAAAAATATTCCAATTCTAATTGATATTCTATCGGAATTCAGTACATTTGCTGGATATAGAATAAATCTTGCTAAGTCAGAGATTCTTTGGGTCATAAAGAATAGAAACAGCTATATAGAGAATCCCTTCAAATTAACGGATACATTTATTAAATATTTGGGAATAAACCTTTCAGGAAATCCAGAGGAATGGTATGACATCAATTTCACTCCTATCTGGGGAAATTGTTTAGCGGAAATCCAGAAATGGAGTAAACTTCCTCTGTCACTCTCAGCAAAAATAGCATTAATTAAAATGCGAATACTTCCAAAAATACTTTTTTTTATACAGAATATCCCCTCATTTCTGCGTAGGGCGGACATTAAAAAATTTAATTCTGGCTGTTCCTCTTTTCTTTGGGCTCCAAAGAAACCTCGTATTTCAATGTCAAGGTTAATGCACCCAAAAGATCTGGGCGGATTTGCCTTTCCAAATCTTGCAAACTATAACTTAGCATGTCTTGTTCGAATTGACCTGGATTGGCTTACTGGGGCAAATTTTATCGCTAGCTCTGATATAGAAGAGGGTATTATGTCGCCATATGCTCTCAAGGCACTGTTACATATCTCCCACCCTATAAAGGTTTGGGATTTCTCATTAAAATATACAATATACAATATACAATGTTATCCTAGCATGGCACAAAATCTGTAAACTATTAGAAGTAGAAAAGACACTCTCTCGCTATTTACCTATCAGGGGAAATCCTGATTTTAAGAGTGGCTGTGAATCATCAGCTTTTAGGAAATGGTCTGCTAATTATTTGACTCTTGTGAGCCAGGTAGTAGATCTGGTCTCAAATCACATAAAAACATTTGAATCCCTAACTAGAGATTTCCATTTGCACAAGAGATCCTTTTTTGCTTATTTACAAATAAGACACTTCTACTACAGTCAGAAACTTTCGGATGAGGACCCCTGGACTCTGGGTCCATTAGATTCTATTATTAGTAGATTCTCACGGGGAAATCATTCTATATCATATATCTATAGATTGTTAATATTGAATGAGGCAGAGATGAAGGTGAATAACCTCTTTCTCATTTGGAAATCAGATTTTCCTGAAATGGATTGCGATTACTTCCAAGAGAGCTTTAATAGGGTAAGAAAATTCTCAAGTAGTATGGCAATTAGAGAATCTCATCTAAAACTCCTTAATAGGGCCTATTTGACTCCCAGCAGAATGGCTAAATGGAAGGGGGACACGGCGTGTTATAGATGCAGCTTCCCGTCTGCTGATATATTTCATGTATTTTATGCCTGTCCAAAAATGATCAAATTGTGGAAACAAGTGGAATACTGGTTGAATAGATTTTTTTGCCAGACAGGGTATCACTAAAGCCTCTAGCAATCTTCTTTGTGGTCTCGGATAAAACTCATAACTCAACACTCTAATCCTTTTAGTCAGACAGATGGTTTTAAAAGCCTGGAAGGAGAAAAATTCCCCCAGTATAGCATCAGTTATAAATAATGTACAATATCAAATGTTGTTAGAACAATATGATCCTTTAATATTTGAGGAAAATAAATTAAGAAAATATTTTGCAAAATGGGACAAGGTAATTCTGAGCAGACCTAGAGAGGTCCAGCTGCAGCTACTTAAAAAATTTCCGTAATTCACCGGTATTTTTACAATTAATCTTATCAGATAGATATCCCGACTTTTGGAGAGAGCATTTTTTCTGAGGTAGGGGTGTGTGGGGTCCAGGCGGAGGGGAGAGAGCCAGGACAGATTCTTTCTTTTTCTTTTTTCCTTTTTTTTTTTCTCTCCTTTTCTCTCTTCTTTTTGTTTTTTTATGATAGTATGTGTGTATGAAAATCAAGAAAATAGAGGTTTTGATTCCTTTTGAGAATTTAAGATTATGCCTTATGTAATGATGCTATGTTGTATTGCTTTTTGAAGTCTAATGCATAACCTGTCTCTGATTTTGAACTCCTCAATAAAGAAAAATTATGATTTAAAAAAAAAAAAAAAAGATGGGAGCCAGTCTGGAAAAGTTTTGTAAACGGGAATGTGAGGAGGTAACAAGAGAGAAGGAGAGTAGGAGATCATGAGCGGATCGAAGGGGACGGGAGGGAGAGTATCTGGAGACAAGGTCTGAGATGTAGGGGGGAGTAGTGCAGTTGAGGGCTTTGTGTGTCAGAGTGAGAATTTTGTGTTTAATCCTGGAGGTAAGAGGAAGCCAGTGAAGGGATTGGCAGAGAGGTGCAGCAGATGAAGAGCAACATGTAAGGAAGACGAGCCTGGCAGAGGCATTCATTATGGGTTGTAAAGGAGCTAGGGAGACCAGAGAGGATGGAGTTGCAGTAGTCGAGGCGGGAAAGGATGAGAGAGTGGATTAAAAACTTAGTTGTGTCTTGTGTAAGGAAATGTCTAATTTTACAGATGTTTTTAAGGTAGAAGTGGCAGGCTTTAGCCAAGGACTGAATGTGAGGAGTGAAAGAGAGATCTGAGTGAAGTGTGACCCCAAGACATTGGGCATGTGTGGTTGGGGTAATGATGGAGTTATCAACAGTTATAGAGAAATGGGGGGTGGAGATTTTGAAGGAGGGGGGAAAATAAGGAGCTCGGTTTAGGAGAGATTTAGCTTGAGGTAGTGAGAGGACATCCAAGATGAGATATGATAGACAGTTAGTGACACAGGTTAGCAAGGAAGGAGAAAGTTCTGGTGCAGAGAGGTAGATTTGGGTGTCGTCTACATACAAATGATATTGACACTCGTGGGACTTTATTAAGAAACCTAATGATGATGTGTAGATTGAGAAGAGAAGGGGACCGAGGACAGAGCCTTGCTGTACCCCAACAGAAAGAGGTAATGGGGAAGAGGATGCCCCAGAGAAGTCTACACTAAAGGTACGGTTAGACAGATAGGAAGAGAACCAGGAGAGAGCAGTGTCACAGATGCCGAAGGAATGAAGGGTTTGGAGCAAAAGAGGGTGGTTGACAGTATCAAAGGCTGCAGACAGATCAAGGAGGACAAACACAGAGAGTGTAGGGGGCGAAATCCAGATTGCAGTGGGTCAAGGAGGGAGTTTAATGTAAGGAAATGGGATAGAAGTGCATATACTAGCTTTTCAAGAAGCTTTGAGGCAAGAGGGAGTAGGGAAATAGGGTGGTAGTTGGATGGGAAAGTTGGATCGAGAGAGGGTTTTTTGAGGATAGGGGTGACCAGTGCATGTTTAAGAGATGAGGGAAATATACCAGTGCTGAGGGAGAGGTTGAAGATATGTGTTAGTATAGGGGTAAGGGTAGAAGAGAGGGAGGGGAGTATCTGTGAGGGGATGGGATCAAGGGAACAGGTAGTGAGGTGAGAGGATAGTATAAGGGCAGAAACTTCTTTAACAGGGGTAAAAGAGCAACATTTTTGGCTATGTGGGTTTTGGATGATTGTGAGCTTTTTTTTTGGGGGGGGGGGACCGGTAGTATGTTGAGAGCTGATTTCATTTCTGATGGAGTCAATTTTGTTGTTGAAGTAGCTGGCAAAATCTTGAGTTGAGAGAGAAGCTGTAGTGGGAGGTGGGGTGGGCGTAGAAGAGTTTTGAATGTGGAGAACAGACGTTTTGGGTTTGAAGAAAGAGTAGAGATAAAACTAGAGAATTAATGTTGCTTATATAGATTAAGGGCAGAATAGTAAGAGTTCAAGATGAACTTATAGTGAAGAAAGCCAGCTGAACTCCAAGATTTCCTCCAGTGTCGCTCAGCAGTACGGGAACATCTGCGTAGGTACCGTGTCAATGGAGTATGTCATAGAGGAGTATGTAACATAGATAAAAACATGAATAGTTACCTCGTAAAATGCCACCTGCTTGTGAAACTTTCAATAATGTCTTAGCAAGTCCTTAACATATCTGCATATATTGTTCTCAGCTGCCCAATACTAAAGTAGCAGGTTAAACATACTGAGGTAATATCATTGTTTAATTTAAGGCTGTGTAATATCTATATAAACTAGGGTGCTTTGTGGTGTTCTGCTATACAGTAGCTGAAGAGTTTATAATTAAATCCTTGCTTGCTTATTTATTCTTCCTATGCCAATTATGTGCTTGAGGGTAAGCGAGGGTGAGGAGTTTAATGCTTTAAAGGGACAGTATATACCAATTTTAATATAACTGCATGTAATAGACACTACTATAAAGAATATTATGCACAGATATTGATATAAAAAAATCCAGTATAAAGGTTAGGTTGCGACACCCACTGAAAGTGGTTGTATACCAGAAAAGAGAAGGAACCCCTCCCCCTTCCTCTGCATATGAAAATATTTATTTTTTTTGTTGAAAATATTTTTATTAAGTTTTTCAAAAACAAGAAAAATAATTAGATGTATAAATACAAAATTAGGTCACAATCCAGTTTGCACGATGCAATTGACTGTTATAACATTATACAAAAGAAGGAGGTATCAAGACGAAATCATTGTCCATGTTCACAACAAGAAGAGTACAAATAGCACAGTTTATAAGTTCTATTTACCATCCTTAATGTGCAATGGACCAATACTCGTGTGTAGAATATTGGAGTGGAATAACATAAAATAAAATACTCTATATCCTAATACTCCAAAATAACTTAGGTATTCAGTTCATATTTGTTTGTCTAGCTAACTGCTGATGGTAACATAAATCAAATTAAAGGGTCATAAGTAAATTAGCATTAGAAAATCATCTGGCTCCATTTTCCATGTACATGGTCTAAGGTTCCCATATAGTAATAAACTTTTCCTTAGTATCTAATAACTCAGCAGCAGTGCTGCTTATTTGATAATAATAAGCAATTTTGTTTCTAATAAATTGAAATGTAGGAATTACAGATTTCCAAAATCGGGCTATATATAACTTTACAATAGTAAATACAAGGAAAATAAACTTATTAGACTTTGTATTAAACCTTGGTAAGGGTTCATGATGGAGAGCTTGGGTAGGGGACAAATCTATGTTTAAGTCGAAAATTTTGGAGGTTTAAGACCAAATATTAGATAATTAGATACATGATGACAATGCACCACAAATGAGGGTAAGTTCCTCTTTCATCACACCCTCTTAAACAGTTCCCCAAACTCGGTGCAACATTGTGTAGTCGAGAAGGGTGAAATTACCACCTATATGCAACTTTCATATCATTCTCTTTTAAGCGGTCACAAATGGAGAACGAAGAGCCTTGACTTAAAGTGAAGGTAAAGTTTGAACATTTTAAACACACTAATAAATATGTTATATATTTGCATAATCTAATCGCTAAGTTTTTATATCTGTTTCGTTTATATTTAGCACATAAAACATATTTATAATTCCTTACCGTTTCTATTTTGACTCCTCCCAACCCCTATTTCCTTCTTTCCTGGTCTGTGACGTATAGAGCGGTCCCACAAAAGCGCGTTCACAAGGCTCCATTTGACTGCGCCTGTGCAAATCGGAAATTTCACTACCTACTGCCCATGCGCTAATAGGCAAATCCTCTCTCAAGAAGGCATAATATAAATATGCATGCGCGAAACGGGAGCGCAGGTTCCGACATAAACAAAAAAAATTACTGGGCATGCGCAGATCAACTAGGAGGCGGATGATGTGTAGTGACGGCCGCCTAACGTCCAGATTTTCAATTGGGTAATAAAAAAAACCTGACAGAGACAGAAAAAAGAAATAAATAACGGGTTGAATTTTGCGGACCTTCAATACATTAAAAACGGCAATAAGTTTATTTACAGTGAAATTGAAAAAAGTGATGAATGAAAGTCATACTGATTTCAAAGAAAGAATGATATTCTAGATCAACATCAAGGTAACTTTACCTTCACTTTAAAGTTGTATTCCATTTCTCAGCTGACCAAGTGAAGTTAAAGTCTGATTTCCATTTATACATGAAGCCTTCAGGGAAGCTTGGTTGTTATATCTGGAGAGTTAAATATTCAGTATAATTTAGAAATTTTACCACGTGTGCGTTTATTAGCTAATCATGGGTTCTAAGTAAGTATCAGTACCGTTAGTATTTTTGCCTATTACGTCAAATACTCTTGCTCTAAGTTGGAGGTAATGAAACCAGCTAGGCTTGTCGAGGGAATTAAGTCCAGCATAATGATTAAAGTCTATAAATGTTTGGTTCTGTAATGTGTCAGCAATAAGATAAAAGCCCCTGTTTGCCCATTTGTCTTGGGTAGAGGAATAAAACGTAGTAGAACAGTTACTAAGGTTGTCGCTCTAGACTGTTCTAACAAAAGGTGGAATTTCGCATTTAGAGAGTCCCATAATGATACAGTATGAAAAATAGAGGAGAAAGTTCTCCATGCTAGCTGTCTATGAGCTTTATTAGACCAAAGTAGTTTGTAGATTGGGTAAACCTGTATCATATCAGACTCCAAATTAACCCATTGAACGTTATTCTGTTCTATCATGCCATAAAGTCATTTGGGCTGTCCTTGCTGCGTAATAATAAGCTAATACATTTGGTAATCCCATGCCACCACTTTTCCTACAGTGGCACAGTATATGTCTGTTTACCCTCGTTTTTTTCCCCTGCCAAATAAAGAAGATAAGGTTTTTTGAAAGTTTGTCTAGGGCCTTTGCTGGGACTAAGACAGGAAGGGATCTAAACAAATATAATAATTTTGGGATTATATACATTTTAATTGCAATTAATCTACTATAAAGAAAGTTGTTTAATTTCTCCCATCTCTTAAGCAGATTTCTTATCTGGGAAAACAAGGGAAGGTAATTAGGTGGATATAGTGAATCTAATTTAATTGAGAGAAAACTCCCAAATAACTCATTTTACCCTGTCTGCCCAAGCAAAATTGAAGTTAATTTTCAATCAACTTCTTAGTGTGTTGCGGCAAATTAATACTGACAGCCTCACATTTATCATTATTAATCTTATAACCCGAAAGTTTTGGCAAACTTGTCGATTGTAGAATAAATTAAAGGGAGGGAGATCATAGGTTTGGTAATGGAAAGGATAACATCATCCACAAATAAGCTCATTTTGTATTCATGAGAATTCACCTCAATTCCTGCAATATCACTATTCTCACGGATATGAGCTGCTAAAGACTCAATGCATAATGCAAAGAGTAGTGGTGAGAGAAGGCACCTCTGTCTCGTCCCATTCAAAATATGTAAAGGGTTTGACTTGTAACCAGCTATTTTAACAAAGGCTGTAGGTTGTGATTAAATAGAGAGGATTGCAGTCCTAAATTTACCTGTGATACCCACTGTCTCTAGTACCAAATTCAAATAGTCCCAATTGACGCGGTCAAATGCCTTCTTGGCATCCAGGGAAAGAAACCGAGAAGGCACTTTATTGACTGATGAGTACTCCATCAAGTGTACCAATTTTCTTATATTATCTGGAGCTTCCCTATTGAGTATGAAACCCACGTGATCTGGGTGAGTGAGTTTAGGCATTAAGCTGTTTAGCCTAGTGGCTAGAATGTTAGAAAATATTTTTATATCTTGATTTATCAACGATATTGGTCTATAATTCTTACAATGTTGTTTGATTTTACCTGACAGGAATTACTGAAATACGGGCCATTAAGAGTTCTTTGCGGATATTGCCTCCTTCCAGCATATGGTTGAAGGTATTAACTAGCAAAGGTCCCAATTCATCAGGAATAATTTATAAAATATGCTAGAATACCTGAATACCTGCTAGAATACCCATCAGGTCCAGGGGCTTTGTTAGATTTTAGATTGCGTATGGTTCATCTTACCTCTTTGAGGGTAATTGGAGAATTTAAACTATTTAAGACATCCGAGTCTATTTTGGGTAAATTGCACCTATGCAGAAATTCTTGAGTGTCCGAAATGAGCTTTGTACTATTCCTACTTCTGGGGAGGGCATAAAGGGATTGGTAGTACATAGCGAAGGTATCCCCTATTGTTTGTGGATTGTTAGTAGTAGTCCTGTCAGATTTTTGAAGTTGTGGAACTCACTATAATATGGTAATATCTTTCAATCTATTCACAAGCATTTTATTGGGCTTGTTAGCATAGACAAAATACTGGGTGTCTATAAGTTTTAGAGATCTAGTGGCCTCTAGGGATAATAAATTATCAAGGGTTGCTTGTTTAGTATTTAGCAGTTGGAGTAACAAGGAATTATGAGTAGAGCTATGTCTCATGTGTAGTTGTCGGATCTCCTTTTTAAGATTAACTATTAATATCTGTTAGCTTTTTACCTTGTTACTAGATTCTTTGAGTAGTAGTCCTCATGTGAAGGCTTTAAGAGCTCCCCAAACTAGGGAAGGGTTAGTTACTGAGTGACAGTTGGTCTCTAAAAAACTGATAATTTTTGTTTTAAGCTTTTGTGTAAAAAGCTTGTCTCTAAATAATGTGGGATTAAGAGCCCAGCTTTTGTTTCTGGGAGGATCTATCAGCCCTGTGAGACTGATAATTACTATGTTATGATCAGACCAAGTATTGGGGACAATATCAGAGATGATTGCTAATGGTGCTAGAATTTGACTTATTAGGATGTGATCAATTCTAGAGTATACTTTATGTATTGCCGAATAATATGTGTAATCTCTAGTTTTAGTATTATGAGCTCTCCAGCTATCTATCAGATTGTGATCAAGTAAAATGTCATAAAGTATTTTTTTAGCAGTCCGTGGTTGAACTGCAAGTCTAGGCAAGGATCTATCAATGTCAGAGTCTACTACCAAATTAAAATTGCCTCCTACAATTAGGCAATATTGTTTCCAATTTGTCAGTAATTTACTAATTTCAGATAAGAATGGAGCTTGGGCTTCATTAGGGGCGTATATGTTTGCAATAACTACAGGAGTATCATGAATTTTGCCTCTTACTATAATATAACGCCCCTGTTTGTCAATAATAGTTTCATCCTCTTTGAAGTTCAATTGAAGTTCAATGGAAACTCCACAGTTTTGTTTCTGACAAGTGGCATGAATTTGTGTAGAATACATTGTGTCCAAATATTTGGGCATTTTAGTCCTAGTGAAGTGTGTCTGCATAAAGACTATGTGTGCATTCATGGACTTATAAGTAGAAATGTCCTTGCTTCTTTTTACATTAGAGTGTAACCCTCTAACGTTATGCAAAATAACATTTATTGACATAGAGTGGGCAAAAAGGGAGCAAAAGAAAACATCTCACAGAACATAAGGATGCTGATTACATTAACCCTAACCACACCTGAACCGTCTCTGCTAGACCTCAACCCCCGTAACAGGCTAAAACATCTGAATACATATCGCAGTGTAAACATGTAGTAAAGGAACAAATTAAGAACAATATCAACAAAGAAAAGTAACCATAAAACATTACAGATATCCAAGTAGTGAGTAGACCTGAAATTCAGGTAAAACATAAGAAAAACAATGGGTAATAAAACAGTACCCATAATATATGTGAGTATTAGTGGACTCATTGAGAGGGAAGGGTAGGGAAAGGGGAAGGGAAAAGGAAGACAAGGTTACAATATAAGGCATTACCAAACTTGCATCATGCGCTAATACACTTTTAAATCATTGCTTTTCAAAAATAGATACCCCTAAAAGGGGAATGCATGTCTACTTGAGACAGGAAAGGTAGTTCCAGATATATCTTCTAAGTTAACTTGAAGTAGAGTTGTCAGTGCCTTGTTTGGGCTTAGCGTTTTTTCCATTTCTGCTCACTGGTGTCCATTTGCGAGATAGAGCCTTGTGCTGTGGTTTCGGAGAGCTTAATGTCTCTGTGCTTGCTTTGTTAAGATGCAGTTTGTCCAGAATGGCTTGACCTGCTAGAGACGAACAGTGGTAGGAAGTCCTGTCATGCATAAAGATAAGCTTAAATGGGAATCCCCAATGATACGTAAGTTGATACTTGATTAGGACTGAGACAATTGGCTTAAGTTCTTGTTGTCTCCTGAGGGTAGTGGGCGAGAGATCTGTGAAGAGCTGTAAAGTGTGATCCTCAAAGATCACTTTAGATAAACCATGAACTTCTTGCATAATCTGATCCTTGACATGGAAATAGTGGAGTTTAATAATCACATTGCGTTGCTGAAGGTGTTGGAGGATTAGTAAGTGCTCTATGAACTCTGTCCATTAGAAATTGTGATATATCCATATCTGGTAGGATCTGATGGAAAATCTGGGTAACTACATCCTGTAGGTTATTATAAGATTCAGGAAGGTTGTGAATACGGATATTTGACCTTCTAGATCTATTTTCAAGATCTTCCAGACTATCCTCTAATTTTTGGATTTTCTCTTGTTGTGCGTGTATAGTAGATTGTAGGTCAGGTATTTCTTCAGATATATAATCTACTCTTTCTTCTAGAGATGCTGTGCATTCACCAATACTGGAGATATCCTGTTTTAATTCTGAGAGTACAGCCCTCATTTCCTCATTAAAGAGTTATTTAATTTGTTTCAGTAACTCCACATTTGTGGAAGCTAGTGCTGACAAAGGTGAGGGGCGCTTAGGCGAAGATGATAATGAGTCTTTTTCTAAATAAGGTTCTACTTCAGCTTGTTTTTTCTTAAGTTAAGACTTTGATAGGCATTCTTTTACGGATTGTGTGCGTCCATTCATTGTGGACCTATAGAATATGCGATTCTCAAACTCTATATAAATCTTTATCTGAGCAAGGCTTTGTTGAAGATTTTGTCAGCTTCAAAATAAATACATAGTCAAAATAGCCCGCTGAGTCCGCTTTAATGAGAAGTTGTTATCAATGCATCTTAATATGAGTTACTGTATTTAGTGTTCCCTGCATGTGGCTATCATAGGTAGGATAGGGTGCCAGCTCTGAGGCTTAGAAAATAAAATAATCTTCTCAAGGTGTCCCTGCTTTGCAGTAAAAAACCTCAAGCCTAAGGTGAGATAAAGATATCTTATAAAAGCCCTCCGAATTGCATCAAGCACCTTTTTAGATATGAAATTACAGTTGCATGTATAAACTGAAATAAGACCTCTGCAGGTATTTGTAAATATATAAATCTGAAGAGAACTTTATATCTGCGTCCGCAGAAATATTTTAAATGTTGCAGTAAGTTTGCTTTACATAGACGTTTAATTACATCCACCCAGTTATAGTCCGCAATTAGGGAGAAAGGCTTCTATAACCCTGATAGGCCTGGATTTATAAGGTATATATAAAATGGGCTTCCACCCGAAATAAAATTCTACTTCTTTATCTGGTAACCCTCTTATCAATTGATGATATCGCTTCCGGGATTGGATAGTTGCGTTGTGTTTTCTTCACTGCTGGGCTCAGTTAGTGATGGTAATAGGGCGCCTGTTCTGTGTAGGCCGCTCCTACACAGTGTGAAAAATATGGCGGATTCCCGCCTCACAGTAGCTCCAAGTGATCAGGTAGGTACTAACCGGCCGATGTGTATGATGAACTTTCTTTCAGATTAACAAGGGAAAAAATCAGAAATATGTTTCCTTATTAAACGTCTTCTTAGAGCTGGGCTTCAGGATCAGTAGTCCTTATTATGATCTACCGAATCCTTGGTCTTTGGCAGCTCTGCTGCAATAATTTTCAAAGGTTACCCACTCCAAATGTTTTAAATATTCCCCAAGGGTTAGGGACCTATGTTGAGGCAAGTATTATCAAATCTGAGCTATTTGAAAATGTTAAAATAGCGAATAATTCACAATGCTATCCGGAGCTCAATGCAAGTACAGCCGCTCCGTCCTGTGGTTAGCTCCGCCCCCCCATGAAAATATTTTTTTACACAAACAGGAGCAAGCTGGAGTAGGTATACATCAGTGGGTATACTTCTAAAACTTTGGGCTTGGTTACTAGTCTGAAAATCAGCGCAATGTTATTTAAAAATAAGCAAAACTTTACATTTTTTTAAAAAACTGTATAGCCTATATAAATGGATCATCTACAAAACATTTATGCAAAGAAAAATCTAGTGTATAATGTCCCTTTAACCTGCATTAAAGGGCTATACCAGTGCAAAAAAAAAAATACACAAAATGCTCGAATATGTTGGAGCAATTTTTTATTTTTTATTTTTTTAATTCTTTATTAGAAAAATTGTATAAAATGTACAAAAGAAAAAAGAAAAAGATAAGAGTGTGAGCAAAACTTCAAACACATAACAAGAAAAAAGTCATTTGGGATATTATTACATCTATAAAAATAGTTAACCACCACTGATTTATGGTACCCCACTGTTTCCCCTTCTTTCACTTCACTCTCTTTCCACTATAATTCAACAATCTTTAATCAATAAGCTAAATATCTTCGTACTATTATCTTATTGATTCAGACAAATATTATGGAACCTGTCCATTCCCCACTCATCCCCACCCCTCCAAGCATAAAAGAAAAGAGAGAGAAAGAGAAGAAAAAAAAAAAAAAAAAGGGGGGTAATTAACCCAATACTTCCTCGCTTCCCACGGACAGTGGGATTATTTGTGATATACTTAACACAGTATCTTCCCCCATATACTTAATAAATCCCAGCCATGTTTTCTTGTAGCTCAAAACATTTCCTTTGTTATAAAATTTAGTATCGTAGGCCTCCAGGAACGCCTGTCTGAGTAGCTTTTTTTTTACTGTTCCTATGGAGGGAATCTTATCATTGACCCAATTTGCATAGAGTAAGGATCTCGTTAAAATTATGACCCACTGTATGAATTTAGTGTTTACCCCCCAGTTAACCTCCTTATTTAAGAAGATAGAATTTTCTCCCAATAAGTGAATCTTCTTCTTTGTAACCATAAGAAGGAAATATTCAATTTTACCCCACATCTGTCTAACCTTGGGACATGAAAACACCATCTGGATTATAGATGGATCTACCTCCCCACATTTTACACATGTATTATCTATTAATTTATTCCATTTTTGTGCCCTTCTTGGGGTAATATAATCAAAGTGCATTAATTTGAAGTGAGATTCTCTGAAATTGGCTGACTTTGTAATATTCTTAATAATTTCAAAGCTCTTGGGAATAATCACATTTGTACTAAGGTTATAATTGCCCCACCTATTAGTATACTCTATAATAACTCTCTCTGTCTCTGGGGTTTGTAATATACCATATAGAATAGATAAAAGACCCTTTTTAACTCTTGGACAATCTAGGATCGGATGTTTATGAACGATCCTTGATTCTTCGACTAACATTTGCAACAGATAATGTTTTGCCTGAAAAAAGTAAAACTTGTCTGATGATGGCACATCATATTTTAACTGAAACTCCCTGAAATTATAAGGGTGTGCCATTAAAGGATTGATCAATTGATTTATATATATAATATTTTTAAGCCTCCAAGGATGAAATACCTTATAACTTAGGCCTGGAATAAATCTAGGATTTCCCAAAAAGGGCAGATATCTAGTGGTCATATATCCATAACCTACCAATCTCATTGCCGTCCTCCAAGCCCTTATAATATCTTTATAAAGAGGATGTGTCCGAATTCTGAAACCGAGTTCCCTGTCTGAAGCGTGCAAAATAAATGGCAAAGATAATGGCCCACAAACTGCATCCTCTATTTCATGGTTCGAGAAATTATCCGAATGTGTTAACCAATCCAATGGATATCTTATTAAAGTTGCATTGTTATAATTTTTTATGTTAGGGAGAGCCAGTCCCCCTTTAGAGATTGGAAGATATCATTTTTCTAATCTAATCCTCAGCTTTTTCCCTTTCCACAGAAAGTGCCGGAGTTCTTTAAAAAAATTGTGGATATCTATATATTTTATCATTATTGGGAGCATTCTAATGAGGTAGAGAATTCTGGGTAGAAAAAACATTTTAAATACTGCCACCCTTCCCGTTAATGAGAGCGGCATATTAACCCATTGTTTCAATCTTTCAATACAGGGAGTGCAGAATTATTAGGCAAGTTGTATTTTTGAGGATTAATTTTATTATTGAACAACAACCATGTTCTCAATGAACCCAAAAAACTCATTAATATCAAAGCTGAATAGTTTTGGAAGTAGTTTTTAGTTTGTTTTTAGTTATAGCTATTTTAGGGGGATATCTGTGTGTGCAGGTGACTATTACTGTGCATAATTATTAGGCAACTTAACAAAAAACAAATATATACCCATTTCAATTATTTATTTTTACCAGTGAAACCAATATAACATCTCAACATTCACAAATATACATTTCTGACATTCAAAAAAAACACAAAAACAAATCAGTGACCAATATAGCCACCTTTCTTTGCAAGGACACTCAAAAGCCTGCCATCCATGGATTCTGTCAGTGTTTTGATCTGTTCACCATCAACATTGCGTGCAGCAGCAACCACAGCCTCCCAGACACTGTTCAGAGAGGTGTACTGTTTTCCCTCCTTGTAAATCTCACATTTGATGATGGACCACAGGTTCTCAATGGGGTTCAGATCAGGTGAACAAGGAGGCCATGTCATTAGATTTTCTTCTTTTATACCCTTTCTTGCCAGCCACGCTGTGGAGTACTTGGACGCGTGTGATGGAGCATTGTCCTGCATGAAAATCATGTTTTTCTTGAAGGATGCAGACTTCTTCCTGTACCACTGCTTGAAGAAGGTGTCTTCCAGAAACTGGCAGTAGGACTGGGAGTTGAGCTTGACTCCATCCTCAACCCGAAAAGGCCCCACAAGCTCATCTTTGATGATACCAGCCCAAACCATTACTCCACCTCCACCTTGCTGGCGTCTGAGTCGCCCTGGAGCTCTCTGCCCTTTACCAATCCAGCCACGGGCCCATCCATCTGGCCCATCAAGACTCACTCTCATTTCATCAGTCCATAAAACCTTAGAAAAATCAGTCTTGAGATATTTCTTGGCCCAGTCTTGACGTTTAAGCTTGTGTGTCTTGTTCAGTGGTGGTCGTCTTTCAGCCTTTCTTACCTTGGCCATGTCTCTGAGTATTGCACACCTTGTGCTTTTGGGCACTCCAGTGATGTTGCAGCTCTGAAATATGGCCAAACTGGTGGCAAGTGGCATCTTGGCAGCTGCACGCTTGACTTTTCTCAGTTCATGGGCAGTTATTTTGCGCCTTGGTTTTTCCACACGCTTCTTGCGACCCTGTTGACTATTTTGAATGAAACGCTTGATTGTTCGATGATCACGCTTCAGAAGCTTTGCAATTTTAAGAGTGCTGCATCCCTCTGCAAGATATCTCACTATTTTTGACTTTTCTGAGCCTGTCAAGTCCTTCTTTTGACCCATTTTGCCAAAGGAAAGGAAGTTGCCTAATAATTATGCACACCTGATATAGGGTGTTGATGTCATTAGACCACACCCCTTCTCATTACAGAGATGCACATCACCTAATATGCTTAATTGGTAGTAGGCTTTCGAGCCTATACAGCTTGGAGTAAGACAACATGCATGAAAAGAGGATGATGTGGTCAAAATACTCATTTGCCTAATAATTCTGCACTCACTGTATAAACACACATATATGCATATACATATACAAACCCATGCAGACATGCACACATATACATACAAAGACATGCGCACACTCACAGACACAAGAGGGAGTTGATGCACAGCCCAGCAAACACCCCTAAACAAACACTACAGCACTAAGAAAAACATTTGCCACAGCAAACTGCTTGCTTTCTGTTTCTTTTTCCCGCTGTTTTCAGTTTTTAGCAGAATTTAATAGTAATTAGAAAAACTGCAGCCTGGAAAACAAACTGCTTTGAAACCTGCCTGAGCAGGAACAGGTGAACTCCCTAAAAGGATGGGCCCAGTAGCAGTGAAGATCACTAAGACCCCTGTGGAACTGTTATAGATTCCCAGTCAAACTTAAGTGATTTTGCATAAAAATTGCCAGCTACAGGATCCTTGTCTGTGATAAAAGCCTCTAAACCCAAATACATAGGGATTTTGTTTGTTTTTTAAATAGGCATTGGGATGATGGTTTTAGACCAATTAGTTAAACACATTTTTCTTTAAGAAACAGTCGGCTAGATTACGAGTTGTGCGGTAGGGTAAAAAAGCAGCGTTAAGAGGTCCTAATGCTGCTTTTTTTTTTTTTTAAATATATAATTTTTATTTTAATCATAAAATATTACAACCTTTGTTTCAAACATTACAAGTATTACAAAAGTCACACACCGCCTTAGGGCTGAGAGACAGTAGCATCAAATAACATTGTCATTTCTTTCTCCATCCTTTACAATTCTGGGAAGTCAGTCAATTCTTAATTGGTAAGTGAGGTGCGGGGTGTGTAATTGTGCCCATGGTTAGTTAGAGTCGTAATCTGTAGGTAGTTTAGGATTGTGGCGATTTCCGCCACTTTTAGTGTGTATTTACGCAAGAAGCTCATTGATGATTAAGATATTGCGTGTAAAAGTAGATGATGAGTAGTACGAAGGCCAGCAGGGCTAATGCTGCTTTTTACGCCCGCTGGTATTACAAGTCTTGCAGGCACAGGTGTACCGCTCACTTTTTTGGACAGACTTGGAAATACCGCAAATCCATTTACGTAAATTGCGTATCCTCTTTTTTCAATGGGACTTGCATAGCGCCGGTATTACGAGTCTGCCAAAAAGTGAGCAGTAGACCCTCTCCTGTCAAGCCTGGTAATGCATTTAAAAGTCAGTAGTTAAGAGTTTTACACTACAAAGCAGTAGCATAAAACTCTTAACTAAAGTGCTAAAAAGTACACTAACACCCATAAACTACCTATTAACCCCTAAACCGAAGCCCTCCCACATCGCAAACACTAAAAGAAAATTTTTAACCCCTAATCTGCTGAACTGGACATCGCCGCACTATAATAAATATATTAACCCCTAAACCGCCACACTCCCGCCTCACAAACACTAGTTAAATGTTATTAACCCCTAATCTGCTGTCCCTAACATCGCCGCCACCTACCTACATTTTTTTTTTATTGAGGCAAGAGGTAACAACAATAAAACAAAAGATATGTCCAGATACAAATCAGATTTGATGAAAATACCCATACCATACTCGTTCAGAAGATACAGCAGGTCTTAAGACATTAACATATCAGTATAACTACTATACCTAGCCCACAGAAATGATAAACGCATGCTAGTGAAAGCTTGAGCTACACAAAGTGGCAAGCAAGGTAGTAAGAAAGTAGTCTCTGACAAGGGTTATAACAATATGTCCGGGTTATGGGTTATATATTGTGTGATATATGGAGTTAAGAATAAAAGAGATTTACATGTAATAGATATGAGTAACTGAAACATATACTAATGAAGCCTCGTTTTATAACCTTTAACATAGAAAAAATAAGAATAGTCCCCCATTTTGCTGTAGGAAGTATAAAATAGTTTATCTACCTGGTACAAATTGGGGCAAAATGGAGGGGTTAGTACAGTGGCTTTATTTGGGAGAAGGGAAGTTCAGCGGACAAGAGCCGCTCTAGTTGGAAAAGAAGGGAGGGGGGAGGGAGCCGGAGCCGGCTAAAGTGTCAGTCTAGGGGAGCCTTTGAATCTTTAGAGGTTTTGGATACAGAATAAGAGGATGTGACTCCTGACGGGATTATGTGTACTAGAAGGAAAACTGATGTATGCTGAATGCTTGTCTTTGGAAAGTAATAAATAGTAGTCGTAGGTGAAAAGGAGGTATATTCACCTGGGTTTGAGGGAGGTGAGGTGATATTATAAGCCCTGATAAGCTAATTGGGGTGTTTCATCATTGCTTCACTAGGGAACTAAATGAGACATGTGAAAGAGAGGGGAGCCAACAGTTACGGTGGTCCTCAGCAATAGTGCGGAATCAGCCTAGATATAAAATAGTAGGGCCAACTGCAGATGCATAAGTGCTAAAACACCCACCAATGCTAGAGGTAGATAATACATATCCTAGTACCGTTAACAAAAGGTTCTTCTATGTTGTAAAGGAGTTGATTTTTATAACATAAGGTATTGATCTTATATAGTCAGGTGTAACCCTCACAGGTAGAGTCATCAATAAGGTAAATCAAGAGGACAACTTGAGACCTGTAGAAGAAAACAAATAAATCTGATAACCCAGTTTAACATGAAAGGGAAATATAGAAGGTTAGGACCGTAAGAGTATGAATCTATCCCTGGGTTGACCAGCTAGTATGCTTCTGTCTAACGATATGAATGAGTTGCATACTGACTGTAGATCCCTTGTAATGGGCCTATAATAATATTGGTAGTTCAGGAAATGGGACTGTGTAATTAAGCATTGGGGGGTATCACTATGAATCTACAAAATAGTTTGAGATTAATGCATAAGTAGGACTCCATGTTATTCATTTATGACTAAAAGGTATAGTGTGAGAGGAGTAAACGGTAATTAGGAATAGGCTAAGTGCCCTAAGATAAAGATAAGTTATTAATTCCAATAGGTGGCTATATTAAAAGGTGAATGTGGGGGAGGCTTATGGTAGTAATGTAGTCTGTAGCTACAGTAGCTTATTAGCGAAATTTAGTATAATAACAAGTCTAGTGTGGGGTAAGTCTCTCTATAGCTGTGTGGAGCAAAAAGAGGGTATCTCTACAATACTAGAAATAGGAACAATAAAAGTAGACAAACTAGTAACCAAAAAACACAAATCATGAAACATTTTCATCCAGATATACATAAACAAGGAGCGCCAATTTAAAATGTCCAACATGTAGTAGTAGAGATAGGCAATAACAAAAATAAATCTAGTTTAGCTCCTATCAATAGTATGGTGGGTTTAAGGTAATTTTCCTCACTGTAGGAGTAGTAAAGGTAGGTAGAAACAATATTGAACAGGGGGGTGTAGTGGATTCTAGAGCAGACGAGGTAGTGTTTGATCCAAGTCCAGTCTCTCAGGCTAGGTAGTCTGAGGATGGTATGATTGATGGTGTGAAATTAGCGTGGGAGATCCAGCTGTAATGGTAAACATGCTGCAAGTGAGGGGAGGCTACCTGGAACCCAAACTCTGTTACACTTAAGGAAAAGGCTGTCATAAAAAGGTATATGGTAATGAAGGTTATATTTTGTTGAACATTTTAGCCTAATTAACAATTTTAGGTGCAAATGAGAGAATTAAAACATAACATGTTAACTGAACTGGATCCTCAGGAAGTCTCGATAACAAAGAGCGCTTTAGTATAAAACAGGGGGCTATATCTTAAGTTCAGCTGATAGGCGTCATATGGATATTTCCCCTAGAGGAGTACTATAAAAGTAATGAAAAAGCGACATAGTTCTAAGGAACACTAGGTCCCATACCAGTCTCTCAGACTAAATGAAAATGGAATGGGGTAGTTCACAGTATAAAGTTAGCCAATCCCAGCTCTGCAAGTCTTAACTCTCAGGGGAGTGGAGCGTTCTGATAGTTTCAGAGTTGGAAGATCACCCATAGAGGACATATCATGGTGCACCAGCATATGGGGGGACCAAATGTTGTAGGATGAAGTGCCTCCTGTAGAACTCTTTACCCTCAAGATTAAAACCTCACTTTCAGAAGGAAAAGTCAATTGGGGCGTGAGCTCTTCAGAGAATAGGGGATCCAAACTACATTGAAGGCTTTGAATAGGGGTGACATTTTTAATTTGCTTAGAGCTTTCGGGGACACATACAGAAAGATCCTCTCTTGTCTCCAAATGACAACTTGTATCATGGTCTCCAACAAGCAGATACTCGGCATATGGGTCATCCAGCACCTCTAGAGAAAAGAAAGAACACTTAGGAATGTCACCGTACTCATCAAATCCATTCTGGGTTGGATTGGTGGTAGTTCTTAGAACCTGGATAAGATCATCATGCTGGTGATCTAACTTGGCCAGTAACTTTCTTAGCATGTTGCTAGCATAAGCCTCCATATTGAGTGGGGGAGTCATAACGAACACAGAACGGCTCAAGAGACATAAAACAAGAATTTTAAGTTCTTCTAAATCTTATAAGGGACCCTTGAATTGACCTTCACTGTAAATAATATCTCTTAGCTGATATTCTCTTTCTTCTACTCTATGTCCTCTAGGTGGCAGTGTTCAATTGGTTATAATGTATATGTCTGGAGTGTTGAGCCAAACTACGTGGAAGTTTCAAAAAGCAGAAAGCAAATTCGCAGCTAACATCTTTTCATATGTTTTAGACCATGATTATATGACCAGACAGATTATATAGATAAGCCCAGCTATATTTAGAATACAAGTTGGTGTTAGGGGATCGTATATCCATGCAGTGTGTTGCTTCCCCTGTCTCTGGCGAGATCATATTTCCTGCGCAGCATAAGTGAAAAAAGCCATGCGTTCTTTGCATTTATTTAGTTGGAGTAAATAATAGCTTCAGTTAGGAAAGCTCAGCTTAAGGAAAGCTTCTCCTCCATTATATATTGTTCAATGTACTAGAAAAGGTGCTGCTTAATTATAATCCCCCTTTTATCTGACCGCAAAAGACTTATTAAGTGTGATGGGGTGAAATAGAGGTAAAGAGATCGGGCTCTATTAGTCGTTATGGCTCAGTACTCACTGCTCGAACTATAGCCCTGTGTTCAGGTGTTGAGATTCTGATTGTGCGACCCAAAACCATATTGTCTCTTACCTCGAATGGAGCCCTTGTGACTCAACAGTCTTTGTCTCGCTCCGGATGCCTGTTCAATGCCGGTGTGCCGAATACAGCTGCAGCTCTAAAGGACTTTACCAGAGCTCCGGAGTTACTCAGCCTTCTTCTCGCATTGAACTTTTGTTCTGTCTCTGTGTACTCCTGATTGTCAACGGGGTATTTTGCTTTTCTTTGTATATTTTAATCCCTCCTGTAGCGAGTGTTTGGGAGGGCCGAATAATTACTGAGTAGCCCTTACCTCCTCCATCATTTCAGATCTGTTGCTTCACGCCATGCGGCTTGGTTCAGTGCGAGTTAGGTCTGGGTTCAATGTGATGTCGTGTGAACAGAGTTACCGGCACCCGATGGAGCTTTGAAACCTCTCATTCAGGTCGGGAAGGTTAGAAGTGTAGGTGCACCACTGTTAGGTCCACTTTTCAATCTGGTCTTCCCTGATGACCAAGCTCCGCAGGATGACTGTACACGGAGCTCTAGAGATATGCGGCCATGTTGGTCTTCGGCCGGCTCCGCCCCCCCCCCCACCTACCTACATTTATTAACCCCTAATCTGCCTCCCCCAACGTCACCGCCACTATATTAAAGTTATTAACCCCTAAATCTAACCCTAACACCCCCTAACTTAAATATAATTAAAAGAAATCTAACTAAAAATTCCTATCATTAACTAAACTATTCCAATTTAAAACTAAATACTTACCTGTAAAATAAACCCTAAGCTAGCTACAATATAATTAATAGTTAGATTATAGCTATTTTAGGGTTTATTTTTATTTTACAGGCAAGTTTGTATTTATTTTAACTAGGTAGCATAGTTATTAAATAGTTATTAACTATTTAATGACTACCTAGCTAAAATAAATACACATTTACCTGTAAAATAAAATCTAACCTAAGTTACACTAACACCTAACACTACAATTAAATAAATTAACTAAATTAAATACAATTACCTAAATTAAAGGGACACTGAACCCATTTTTTTCCTTTGTGATTCAGATAGAGCATGCAACTTTAAGCAACTTTCTAATTTACTCCTATTATCATTTTTTCTTCATTATCTTGCTATCTTTATTTGAAAAAGAAGGCATCTAAGCGTTTTTATTAGTTCAGAACTATGGACAGCACTTTTTTTTATTGGTGGATGCATTTATCCACCAATCAGCAAGAACAACCCAGGTTGCTCACCAAAAATGGGCCGGAATCTAAACTTACATTCTTGCATTTGAAATAAAAATACCAAGAGAATAAAGAAAATTTGATAATAGGAGTAAATGAGAAAGTTGCTTAAAATTGCATGCTCTATCTGAATCACAAAAGAAAAAATTGGGTTCAGTGTCCCTTTCAATTAGCTAAAGTACAAAAAACCCCCACTAAATTACAGAAAATAATAAGCAGATTAAAGAAATTTAACTAATTACATTTAGACTACAGGGAGTGCAGAATTATTAGGCAAGTTGTATTTTTGAGGATTCATTTTATTATTGAACAACAACCATGCTCTCAATGAACCCAAAAAACTCATTAATATCAAAGCTGAATAGTTTTGGAAGTAGTTTTTAGTTTGTTTTTAGTTATAGCTATTTTAGGGGGATATCTGTGTGTGCAGGTGACTATTACTGTGCATAATTATTAGGCAACTTAACAAAAAACAAATATATACCCATTTCAATTATTTATTTTTACCAGTGAAACCAATATAAC
Source organism: Bombina bombina (assembly GCF_027579735.1). Classification (NCBI taxonomy): domain Eukaryota; kingdom Metazoa; phylum Chordata; class Amphibia; order Anura; family Bombinatoridae; genus Bombina; species Bombina bombina. The sequence goes on from NC_069501.1 coordinate 624,547,053, forward strand.
ATCTCAACATTCACAAATATACATTTCTAACATTCAAAAACAAAACAAAAACAAATCAGTGACCAATATAGCCACCTTTCTTTGCAAGGACACTCAAAAGCCTGCCATCCATGGATTCTGTCAGTGTTTTGATCTGTTCACCATCAACATTGCGTGCAGCAGCAACCACAGCCTCCCAGACACTGTTCAGAGAGGTGTACTGTTTTCCCTCCTTGTAAATCTCACATTTGATGATGGACCACAGGTTCTCAATGGGGTTCAGATCAGGTGAACAAGGAGGCCATGTCATTAGATTTTCTTCTTTTATAACCTTTCTTGCCAGCCACGCTGTGGAGTACTTGGACGCGTGTGATGGAGCATTGTCCTGCATGAAAATCATGTTTTTCTTGAAGGATGCAGACTTCTTCCTGTACCACTGCTTGAAGAAGGTGTCTTCCAGAAACTGGCAGTAGGACTGGGAGTTCAGCTTGACTCCATCCTCAACCCGAAAAGGCCCCACAAGCTCATCTTTGATGATACCAGCCCAAACCAGTACTCCACCTCCACCTTGCTGGCGTCTGAGTTGGACTGGAGCTCTCTGCCCTTTACCAATCCAGCCACGGGCCCATCCATCTGGCCCATCAAGACTCACTCTCATTTCATCAGTCCATAAAACCTTAGAAAAATCAGTCTTGAGATATTTCTTGGCCCAGTCTTGACGTTTCAGCTTGTGTGTCTTGTTCAGTGGTGGTCATCTTTCAGCCTTTCTTACCTTGGCCATGTCTCTGAGTATTGCACACCTTGTGCTTTTGGGCACTCCAGTGATGTTGCAGCTCTGAAATATGGCCAAACTGGTGGCAAGTGGCATCTTGGCAGCTGCACGCTTGACTTTTCTCAGTTCATGGGCAGTTATTTTGCGCCTTGGTTTTTCCACACGCTTCTTGCGACCCTGTTGACTATTTTGAATGAAACGCTTGATTGTTCGATGATCACGCTTCAGAAGCTTTGTAATTTTAAGAGTGCTGCATCCCTCTGCAAGATATCTCACTATTTTTGACTTTTCTGAGCCTGTCAAGTCCTTCTTTTGACCCATTTTGCCAAAGGAAAGGAAGTTGCCTAATAATTATGCACACCTGATATAGGGTGTTGATGTCATTAGACCACACCCCTTGTCATTACAGAGATGCACATCACCTAATATGCTTAATTGGTAGTAGGCTTTCAAGCCTATACAGCTTGGAGTAAGACAACATGCATAAAGAGGATGATGTGGTCAAAATACTCATTTGCCTAATAATTCTGCACTCCCTGTAATTACACCTAATCTAATAGCCCTATTAAAATAAAAAAGCCCCCCCAAAATAAAAAAAAAACCTAGCCTAAACTAAACTACCAATAGCCCTTAAAAGGGCCTTTTGCGGGGCATTGCCCCAAAGTAATCAGCTCTTTTACCTGAAAAAAAAAATACAAACAACCCCCCCAACAGTAAAACCCACCACCCACACAACCAACCCCCCAAATAAAATACTAGCAAAAGAAACCTAAGCTCCCCATTGCCCTGAAAAGGGCATTTGGATGGGCATTGCCCTTAAAAGGGCAGTTAGCTCTTTTGCGGCCCAAAGTCCCTAATCTAAAAAATAAAACCCACCCAATACACCCTTAAAAAACCCTAACACTAACCCCCTGAAGATCGACTTACCGGGAGACGTCTTCATCCAAGCTGGGCAGAAGTGGTCCTCCAGATGGGCAGAAGTCATCATCCAAGCCGGGCAGAAGTGGTCCTCCAGACGGGCAGAAGTCTTCATCCAGACGGCATCTTCTATCTTCATCCATCCGGCACGAAGCGGATAGATCTTCAAGACATCCGACGCGGAGCATCCTCTTCATCCGACGACTAAAACAGAATGAAGGTACCTTTAAGTGACATCATCCAAGATGGCGTCCCTTAGATTCCGATTAGCTGATCAGCCAATCGGAATTAAGGTAGAAAAAACCCTCTTGGCTGATGCAATCAGCCAATAGGATTGAAGTTCAATCCTATTGGCTGATCCAATCAGCCAATAGGATTGAGCTCGCATTCTATTGGCTGATTGGATCAGCCAATAGGATTGAACTTCAATCCTATTGGCTGATTGCATCAGCCAATAGGATTTTTTCTACCTTAATTCCGATTGGCTGATAGAATTCTATCAACTAATCGGAATCTAAGGGACGCCATCTTGGATGACGTCACTTAAAGGTACCTTCATTCTGTTTTAGTCGCCGGATGAAGAGGATGCTCCGGGTTGGATGTCTTGAAGATGGACCCGCTCCGCGCCAGATGGATGAAGATAGAAGATGCTGTCTGGTTGAAGACTTCTGCCCATCTGGAGGACCACTTCGCCCTCGGCTTGGATGAAGACTTCTGCCCGTCTGGAGGACCACTTCTGCCCGGCTTGGATGAAGACGTCTCCCGTTAAGTCGATCTTCAGGGGGTTAGTGTTAGGTTTTTTTAAGGGTGTATTGGGTGGGTTTTATTTTTTAGATTTGGGCCGCAAAAGAGCTAATTGCCCTTTTAAGGGCAATGCCCATCCAAATGCCCTTTTCAGGGCAATGGGGAGCTTAGGTTTTTTAGCTAGTATTTTATTTGGGGGGTTGGTTGTGTGCGAGGTGGGTTTTACTGTTGGGGATTGTTTGTATTTGTTTTTTACAGGTAAAAGAGCTGATTACTTTGGGGCAATGTCCTGCAAAAAGGCCCTTTTAATGGCTATTGGTAGTTTAGTTTAGGCTAAGGTTTTTTTTTTATTTTGGGGGGGGCTTTTTTATTTTAATAGGGCTATTAGATTAGGTGTAATTAGTTTAAATTTCTGTAATTTGTTTATTATTTTCTGTAATTTAGTGGGGGAGTTGTACTTTAGCTAATTTAATTTAATTTAGGAAATTGTATTTAATTTAGTTAATTTATTTAATTGTAGTGTAATGTTAGGTGCTAGTGTAACTTAGGTTAGGTTTTACTTTACAGGTAAATGTGTATTTATTTTAGCTAGGTAGTTATTAAATAGTTAATAACTATTTAATAACTATTCTACCTAGTTAAAATAAATACAAACTTGCCGGTAAAATAAAAATAAACCCTAAGCTAGCTACAATGTAACTATTAGTTATATTGTAGCTAGCTTAGGGTTTATTTTATAGGTAAGTATTTAGTTTTAAATAGGAATAATTTAGTTAATGATAGGAATATTTATTTAGATTTATTTAAATTATACTTAAGATAGTGGGTGTTAGGGTTAGACTTAGGTTTAGGGGTTAATAACTTTAATATAGTGGCGGTGACGTTGGGGGCGGCAGATTAGGGGTTAATAAGTGCAGTTAGGTTGCGGCGACATTGGGGGCAACTGTTTAGGGGTTAATAAATATAATGTAGGTGTCGGCGATGTTGGGGGCAGCAGATTAGGGGTTCATAACTATAATGTAGGTGGCGGTGGTGTCCGGAGCGGCAGATTAAGGGTTAATAATATAATGTAGGTGTCGGCGATGTCGGGGACGGCACATTAGGGGTTAATAAGGGTAAGATTAGTGGTGTTTAGACTCGGGGTTCATGTTAGGGTGTTAGGTGTAAACATAAATTTTATTTCCCCATAGGAATCAATGGGGCTGCGTTAGTGAGTTTTACGCTGCTTTTTTGCAGGTGTTAGACTTTTTTTCAGCCGGCTCTCCCCGTTGTTTCCTATGGGGAAATCGTGCACAAGCATGTTACACCAGCTCACCGCTGACTTAAGCAGCGCTGGTATTGGAGTGAAATTTGGAGCTAAATTTTGCTCAACGCTCACTTCTTGTCTTTTAACGACGGGTTTCTGAAAACTCGTAATACCAGCGCTGTATGTAAGTGAGCGGTGAGGGAAAACTGCTTGTTAGCACCGCATAGCCTTTAACGCAAAACTGGTAATCTAGCCGAGTATTAGGTCTTGTATACAACTTCTTATTTGACATGTAAGAACGGCAGATAATGCTATCTTTTAATTTTCTGATTTTTTTTTCTCAGAAGTTGGGCAATATTCTCTGCTTGGATTGAGAACAGGTCATGTAATATCACTTTGATTGCCATCTAGGTTCTCTATAGTTTATTTCAGGAGACTGCCTAGATGGCTTGCACACCTTTTAGACAAATAATTCACTTTTTGGTACAGCTCAGATATAAGACTAATGACATGAACATTACCTATATATTTATATATATATATATATATATATATATATATATATTTACATTTGACAAGTTTTAATTAAGTTTTCAAGAATACAGAATGCATTGAGTAAGATTACAATTTGACTGACGCAGAGATATACTGAAATAACAGGGGGAGTTTCCGCCCTCAAATTGTTCAAGTCTCTGTTCATGCCATTAGGTTCTTACATGGTATCCAGTAGAAAAACTTGAACATTAGCAACTTAGGTAACAATAAAATAGAGAGTTGTATAACGTGAAATATAAAAATAACTACTCTGGGAGGAGTAGAAAAAACAATGAATGTCCATTATATGACAAGACAAAGAACAATAATAACAAGTTATTTATTATTAAAGGTTGTATACTTAGAAAGGATGAATATTAGGGGAGTCTAAAGATTAGATTCAGTTATGAGATGCGATTAGGAGCCCATCAGCTAGGGGAAAGGAAAGAGGGGGAATGAGGCGAAAACAAGTGGGAGGTAGAGGAAAATATTGGATAAGGATGGTGAATCTATGATGTTTTAGTTCCCTGTGTGCTTCCAAAGTTCTGTCATCGCTTCATATATCTCTACTGTCCCGTTTTTTAGGTAGTAATATCTCTCCAAATGGAAAAGATCAGTCACCTGGTGTCTCCAGTCCTCTTTGGTCAGGGGATGCAGGGATTTCCACCTTTGTAGTATTAAAAGTTTGGCGCTGTTTATCATAATCTTTTGAAGGGATTTCTTAGCTATATCTTTTAAATATGGAAGGGAGTGGAACAGAAGTATATCAGGGAATGGGGGACTATGACCCCTAAAGCATTGGATATGGAGAGGATGATCTCCCTCCAAAAGTTCTCAAGTTTGGGGCAGTGCAACCAGCTATGTAATGGTTTACCATCCCAACCACATCCTCTCCAACATTTCCTCTCTTGGATAGGCATGGAGATTGAAGATTGTGGTTATGAAATATTCTTTGCCAGGTTTTTGAATCTAGTTGTGTGTTTAAGTCTCTGGGCCATTTGTGTGTATAAGATGGTATTGATGTGGTGTTTTGCATTAGCAGGAGCTTGTATAAAATATAAATCTTATGTCTGGGAGGGGATTATAACGTGCATAAGATTTCAAAGGGGGTTTGAGGTCGCAGTACATTTTGTTTGGGGGGTGAGTTTGCTGAAATAGTGTTGAAACTGGGTAGTGTAGAACCAGGGTAAAAAAGACTCTGGGACCAAGGTATCCAAGTCAAGTGAAAATTTAAATTTTCCGTCTGTAATAGTTTTAAGTAGGGCGCAATCACTATTGTGTTGTCTATGTTGGGTGTCAGCGTTGTTCGTGAGTAAGGGAATGTCCGGGTTGTGTTTGTAAGGTGTCAATGGGGAGGGCAAGAGGAGATAAATGTACTAGTATTTTTAGTTTGTCCCATTGAGAAAACAATTCTGACAGAAGGGGGAAGTCCAAGATGGGATATTTACGTTTGTTACATTACCTATATATTTTATTTATTTATATATATATTTCTAAGGTAAGAAAGCACTCAGTGGACTTTTTCAAGTAAAAGATGGCCTTTATTCCAAAGTTTAAAATCTCATGACGTTTCGGGCACCGGGCATGTCTGTCCTAAATATACCATTTGACAAAGGGACCAGACCGGTGCCCGAAACGTCATGAGATTTTAAACTTTGGAATAAAGGCCATCTTTTACTTGAAAAAGTCCACTGAGTGCTTTCTTACCTTGGAATGAATATAATATATATATATATATATATATATATATATATATATATATATATATATATATACTGTAATTATATTTATAAATATACATACTTAAGATTTTCAAGACAAGACAAGTGTGGTCCCTTCTATTATGCTAAGAAGGATACTTGGAATTGATATACTTTGTGAAACTGATACCGAAGAGCACTTTAGATATTTGAAGTGAGAGTGGTTTTTTTGCTCTATCTATCACATGCCAATAAACAAGCAGTAGAGGCAAGGTGCCATGGGTGTTTGAGAAAAGCTTTCTGTTTGTTGAACTACATATACCAGAATCCTTAGCATAGGAAGCTGATAAGTTCAGCTAATGTCTCTGGTGCTCATCTTTTTGGCACTAGATCAATATTGAAGGATACTAGAAATGCCCACATGAGGGCGCCATGTCCCTGTGTTCATTTGTTTGTCTTGGCACAGCAAATTCAACCACTCCCAAACCAAAGAAATCTGTCACTGCCTGGTACCTGTTTAAAAAGGGTGGGGGCAACCGGAGGTGACATCCACCTAAAACTGGTTCTGCTGGGTTTAGTCGTACCCACAAGTTGCCTCTGTACTCTGAATTTGGTGGTGGCAGAGAGGGCGGGGAGGTTGTGGTTACAAAAGCATAATAAAAACTAACCTTCCTCTCCCCCACCTGTGCCACTACATTACTAAAGACGTAGCCACTGTGAAATGATTTTCTGCTTAGTATATTGTGAGACAAATCCATTTAAACCATGTTTGGCTGGACTGTGTGTGAGGGCAGAGATTAAAGAGTGATCTGCCGGTCAATACAAGGACGGCTTTTGGGGCCCTTCCCACAGGGGCTCCTGCTGCCAGCCAGAGTTTCAATACAGTATGTGTTTGTTTTGTTTTAAGTTAAAGAGACATACACCTCTAAAATTATTAATACACACACAATGTACAGATGCTTATGAAAATACAATTACTATATATTTCTTTTTACAATATCTCTTTTAAAGGATTTTTTTGTGATGAAAAGAATCCAACTTTCCATGTTCATCACCAGCTACCACTGATAAAGAGCAAATAATCCAGTTAGCACTGTAAACATACATTTTACATCACTTTACTGAGCAAAAAGATTTCAATAAAATACATAACACTATGTAACTATTTCTAGATAAGTAATATAAGTACATTTTTGTCTAAGTAATCTTAGACTTGTATGTCTCTTTAATATATATGTAGTACTGTTTGTGCACGTACATTTCCTTGGTTTTAACAGATGCATGATGTATGAGCACAGCCAGTGTGCAGATAAGTGTTACACACAGTATATCTCTGCAGCTGAAGGATGAGCCACAGTTGTCTAACTGCTAGGCCATTAACATTTTTTTTGAGGCCACAGATCCATTTCACATATTTAGTTTGTATGTTTATAACTTCAAAGTTGGTTAGTCGCAGATTGGCATTTGGTGCTGTGGAATAAAGAGCGAAAGCTCTGCATTATAGCAACATATTGATTTTAAATGTATCCAACCCTACAGCATGTAATTATTAAAAGTCATCAAACCGCTGACATCATCTAAAGTGCCATCACACTAAATAATCTACTATAATTCGCAAATAGTTTCTTTCATTTGAATGCAAATTTTGTTTTAGTTAATATTTTTTTAATGATTTGCTCTATTTTTTTAAGGCAATTCAGGTGTGACAGCCCATATAATTACATGGACCAAGGCAGTGCCAGGCAAATGACCCTTAGACTCTTTGGCCCATAATCTCTCCTCCAATAGCAGGGGAAATCTGAGGGGGGGGTTTATCCCCTGAAAATGCATGCACTCCTTTTTTTCCACATATCCTTCTTTGTCTCACAACATCATATTTACAGGAGGAGAAAAGAAATTCACAACAAATCCTTTCTTATTCCGTTTTGTAATATTGTATTCTTGCAGATATGGTTCTTGACCAATCAATAATATTTCTTATGTGCACAAACAGTCTCCAATAGAATAGAGAATCAGTAGGTGACACGTGTCACATGTTCCAAGTGCTTGTGACGTTGTGCAGCGGGTGTCTGTAAGAGCATGGGAGAGGATACTTTAATGTTAGCATGCACAATAAAAGTTAATAATATATGTCTCTTTAAACAGTATTGCTTAGATATGAATATAAAAATGAAAATGCCATTCAGCTCTTTTGATTGCTCATCATTTGACTAAGAAAAGGGTTGATGAAATGATAATTGTTGCAGATTTATGAGGCCTAGAATGTGACTTCCCCAGAAACTAAAATATCAATACATAACACATAGAGGCTCGATTTCCCCCTGAATGTAAAGACTCTCACAAGTGAAATTCTCTCCTTGGCATCTAAATCACACCCTGTATGACCCCTTCAGGTGGGCAAGCCCTGATTGTCAGAAATGAGCCCTCTTACCTCAAATCCTGATTGGTTAAAGGAACATTAAAGGCATACAAAACTACTAAAAAAAATAATTGACATAATAAAACCACTTTGCAATGTACTCTCATTAATTATTTTACCTATTTTTCCTCCTGTAATTTAATTCTGAAAATTGTGTTATTTTTTTCTTCTGAAAATTGGATGTGTATATTACAGAAAAGCCTAACCTTTAATTGGCCTAAGCAGAGATAACATAAGGAACCGCCAAAAATGGATATTTCGCTAACAAAATAACGGGATAGCCTTGCCTACTTCAGTAAAAAGTCTGAATTGTCTCCTTAAATTCAAATAATACAAGTGGTGAGTGTTTTCTCAGGTTCGATAAGAAGCATTTGTGCAATATATATATATTTTTATTTTTTTTAAAAGGGGCATAAAACATTTGAACAGTGGGAAGCTTGAGTAAGTAATGTGTAATGTTGACAAAGAAGTAAAATAGTATATGAAGAATAGTTTCATTACTTTGACGTAGCATATCTGTATTATTTTTTATTAAGTTTTCAAAGGTAACAATATAGTGATGACTTCAGCATACAATAATTGTGGTTCAAACAAGGGAAGAAAAGAATGAAATGTATGGATAACAGTCATATTTTCCCCGAATATAACATAAGTCTCTAGCATATCTGTGTTTTATGTGTATTGACTTCATGGAACAGCACCATGAGGAGATTGGGATTATCGTGTGAAGCGGCAGGATTAAAAATGCAAGCGCACTGAAGTGTTCTGGGATTGTGAGGATTGATCACACGGCGACAGCAGAATTGGATATGTGAGCGCTCAGTAGTGTTCGATGATTGTGATAAGAGAGAGCTACGGAAAACACAGGACACGCCTTAGAATTAACTACAGAATGACCAGCACATAACCATTGGGCACACATATAACCTACTCAGATAACCTAGGTTTCAACATGGTGCCACCCATTACCATCTTGTCTGAAAAATATCTGCACAATTTCTTTCACCTTTATTTCTGGGATTAAAGTATGATTTTATGCCGCTAGTAAACACTATTACTATTATACTGAAACGTTACTGTACATGCAAACAGTGGGCAATGGTAGTTTGTATGCTCCCACATTCATTGTTTACGGAATAGCAATGAACAAATACAGTTTATGAAAAGCCAGACAAATACTGAGCAAGACAAGTTACGCCCATGGCACCGTTAAATTGTAAAATTCCTTCTTTATTGGATTTGCAGACAGACAATAACTGCATTTATATATTGGGGTAGATTTATCAAGCAGCAGATGCTGCAATCTACCCCCATAGTTTCAGGTTCCCCTGAAACTGAAATTAAGAAGCAGCGGTCTTAAGATCGCTGCTCCTTAACTCGTCTGAGGCAGCGGACAGCAATCATACGATCGGATACGATCGGGATGATTGCCAACCAGTGCTAGTGGCCAATTGGCCACGAATGTGCAGGGGGCGGTATTGCACAAGCGTTTCATGAGAAATGCTTGTGCAATGATAAATGCCGACAGCGGATCGTGTCCACCCACTAACAATTTAACAACTGATAATGGTATCAGAAGTGTCCCATTGGTGCAGAAACGTGCAGTTCACAAAGAGAGATAAAGGATTACCCAATCCACATTCAAATCATTTTTACAACTCCGTCCTATCCTATTATTTAATCAGACCAGAGAATATTTTCAGATGCTTCCAGTGGTGTATATATATATATATATATATATATATATATATAATAAGAGTATTGCATTAAGCAATTATATATTCTATTGGACTAACTATAAATTTACAGGTGCATACGCTTGCTCAGGTCTGAAGCAATACTTCAGAACTAAGGATGAGAGAATTCTCTTGAAAGCTTGTGCACCTGTATAGTTAGTCCAATAAAAAAATATCATTGCTTGAAGGGATACTAACCCCAATTTTTTCCTGATTCGGATAGAGCATGCAATTTTAAGCCACTTTCTAATGTACTCCTACTATCAATTTTTCTTTGTTCTGTTGCTATCTTTATTTAAAAAGCAGGAATTTAAAGCTTAGGAGCCAGCCCATTTTAGGTTCAGCACCCTGGATAGCGCTTGATTTATTGGTGGCTACATTTAGCCACCTATAAACAAGCATAACCCACGTTCTGAACCAAAAATGGGCCGGCTCTTAAGGTTTACATTCCTGCTTTTTAAATAAAGATAGCAAGAGAACGAAGATAAATTGATAATAGGAGTAAATCAGAAAGTTGCTTAAAATCCCATGCTCTATCTGAATCGTTAACCCCTTAACGACCAGTGGCATACCCTGTACGACGTTGGTCATTATGCCCTGCATCGGACAGCGGTAGTGCCGATCATTGGTGGGAGGGAGGCTAAGGAGGGTGACAGCCCATCACTGTAGGAGGCGGCAGGAGGGTGGGAGCAGGAGGGTCTGCTAAGACACGCTACAGAGAAGCCCAAAATAAAAAAAACACCTGCGTCATTGAGGGAGAAGGATGGAGGAGGGAGGTAGGGGCAATGAGGGGGATCCTATGTGGGATCCTTTGCCATAAAGGGATCTGGGAGGGGGAGAGGGGTAGGATATTGAGGGGGGGCAGCTACACTACAGAAAAAAAGGATATTTTCTTTTTTTTTTTTAATTGTCTAATTTGCAGCAAACTGGTTACTGGCAGACAGCTGCCTGTACCTAAGAAGGCTCCAAATAGGTAGAGGGGGAGGGTTAGAGAGCTATTTAGAGGGATCAGGGAACCTAAGGGGATTCAACACTGCAGAATATTTATAGAAAAAAAAAAAGCATTTTATTTTAGTACTGGCAGACTTTCTGTCAGTACTTAAGATAGGGGTGACACTTGTGAGGTGGGGGAGGGAAGAGGGCTGTTTGAGAGGAGTCAAGGAGGGATCAGGGGTGGGATGTGTCAGGTGGGAGGGTAGCCTATACACTAAAGCTAAAATTAACCCTACAAGGTACCTAATTAACCCCTTCACTGCTGGGCATAATACAAGTGTGGTGCCCAGCGGCATTTAGCGGCCTTCTAATCAGGGGCAAAACTACAGGGGGTGCAGAGGGCTCAATTGCGACTGGGCCCCCAAGGGTGGCGGTCCAGCTTAAAAAAAAAAAAATAAAAAAATTTACAATAAAAAACGTTGACCTGCCACTGCCTGCACTGATATCATGTGAGTTTGACATGATGCTTCACTAGTGTCTCTGACTACAGGGGTTAGTGTTTCTGTTTTACCCATTGGTGTTTATGTGTGTGTGTATGTATGTGACTGTGTGTATTTATGCATGTATGTGTGTTTGTGTATGTTTATGGGACCAGCAAATTACAGACCTTGTTACTACGGCAGGGAGTAAACAGTTTCAGTCTATACAGTACCACTCTATACAGTACGGGGGGCTGGACCATGTCACAGACTACTGTGGTCACTTTATAAAGTACTGGGGCGGGTAGGGTCAGACCAGCCATCTCACCCGCAGATTACAGACTGTGTCACTGACTCACTATATACAGTACTGGTGGGTTAAACAGTGTCACTATATACAGTAATAGGGGGTCAGACCATTCACAGAC